>NC_091826.1:49269307-49376807 GCF_038994185.2 Dermacentor albipictus | reverse complement strand
TCGACCGAAGCAACCTGCGGCCGCGTAGTGAAGCCGTCTGCTCGATCATCCGAGCCGCCGACCCGGACGTGGTCTTCCTCCAGGAAGTGGTGCTTGAAAGTTATGCAGTCATATGGCCGGCGTTTCGAAAAGACTACAGGTGCGTCCGAGGACACTACTGGAGCAACTCTACGGTAACCATGCTGAAGAAAGCCACCACAGAATTCAAGACGTGCCACATGCGACAGCTGAAACAGGGCCGGGTGCTGCGTGAGGTGGCGACGATCGAGGCATCGTTCGCGGGCCTCCCGATCACGCTGATCAACGCGGAGCTCGAATTCGATCACGACAAGTCGAAGCTGCGTAAGAAGCAACTCTCCAGCTGTTTTAACAAGTGTCTGCGGCACCCCGCTAACAGGACGGTCATCTTCGGCGGAAACCTCGGCCTGCGCGGACACGAGCTCAGTGACGTGGGTGGATGTCCGCGCTCCCTAGTGGACGTCTGGGAACACTGTGGCAGGCGGCGGTAAGTCCGCTACACGTGGGACACGATGGTGAATGACAACAATTCCTTTGACTTTTGTAAGAAGCTTCAGTACCGCCCCGACAGGGTCTACTTGAAGGCTTCTAAGCTTGCCACCATGACGCCTGCGTCGTTCGACCTGATCGGCATGGAAAGGCTAAGCACACTAGGTTGCTTTCCCAGTGACCACTGGGGTCTGCTGTGCCGTTTTAATGTGTTCTAGGCTGTGGCGTGGCCCGTAGTAGCGTTTAACACATCCAAGGACAAAATCACGCGGTGCACATTTTATTTTTAACCATCGTGACTAAATCCAGCAGCGAAGTCTGTATTGCACAGAAGTCAAGCTATGTGTGTGAACTATTTATTGTACGTTCTGACTTCTTGTCAATGAATGAATAAGTCACTGTTCATCTCCGCGCAGTCATTGGTTTTGAGACAGCGCGGCAACTTCTTTTCCTGAGCTCAATCACGCTTTAACATAATGAAATACAATTTATCCTTACGCATTTGAGTTTTGACCCTTGCGTGCGCAATTCTTTGACATGAATTTTTTTTTAACATGGCGCATTCAGTACAATTATTTCCTTCGAAGTCGGATTGGTTTAGTATGAACTTGGGCTATTATTATGGCTCTACTGAAGGCTTGGAGATTGCATTTTAGTACCTGGAATATTTTAGCTCCAGGTTAAAACTACGATACACGAGCTTTTTTTGCAGTCCGCAAGCGTCGGAATACGCGCTGCTGCAGAGGGTAATGCAACGTACGATATCTTGTGTAGAAAATGGAAGCCATGGTGTCTGTGCCACTGCGACTGATGCTCGGAGCGTATTCGAAGTGGCATTTAGGTGCACCGGGTAATCGAGGACCCAGTCATTGCGTAACAGACCGATTAGCCTCGTTCGAAAGTATTTAAAGAGCCATTTGTCTGGCCAGCACGCTTGAGCCACATATTGGACAATTAAACGCGCAGTACAGCAAGAGCAGTCACCGCGTGGCAGATAACTGAATGTGGGTGCAAGGTGTACTTTTACTTGACTTTCAATGCTAGCAGCACTTAATAGAGACTTTTAGCTTGTACGCTATTCCGGTAAACGGGAGCGGTTTGGGCGGATTACCGGATGGTCGGGGCGTAAACGTGAGCGGTGAAGCCGCCTGGTGTTGTAGAGCTCAACCAGACGAACGCATAGCTAAAACTGCCGTAACTCACCATATCCTGCTTCGCCACTCGTGCAAATTTTTGGCAGCGGCGCAATTGTGAACACCGCTGTCGAAAATTTACCCCAGCAGCTAAGCAGAATACAGTAATTAGCTCTGTGTTTGTGTGGTTGAGCTTTACGCCACCAGCTGGCGCCACCGATCGGGCCGCTCACCTTGACGCCCCCGCTAAACCGGAAAACTGCCCGCGCTTGACCGGATACCGGACACGCTAAACGTCCCTAATTTCAGTGATAATTTCATCGCCAAGTCTCCAACGCCCACGCACACTTCCGCCATCCGAGGGTGCTAACTTGCCACATTCGTTAGTGTATATACCTGTATTTTGACACGTATTTATGAGGTATACCGGAATATGTTTGCTTATTTTTTTAGTATCCCTTTGCTTCCGCGGTCGCAAAGCATTCAGACTGCCTACCAAAAAGTCTGTTCCTGTATTTACATGCGTATATTTACAGCGCTTCTTTGTACACGGTGCTTACCAACTAGCACGTAGTTAAACGTTTCAGTTGCGTCCATTGTTATCCTCTTCTTTGATGAAACTGGCCCCAGCACAATTTCATAACCCTCTGGGGTCCTACAGTCTGGCGGGCGGTCAATGCGGAATAAATACTTATGCCACACGTATTCATGAGTTCATTGATGAAAAGTGTTTGGTGGTTCCAGCCGCAGCTCATGGCTTCAGACAAAACTTCAGTTTCGCAAGGGGAGAACACACTGTGTTCTTCATATGTGGCTCACGATAAGAATATTTTTGTTATATTAAGGTGTGCCCTTGCGTAATCTCGAGGTATAAAAGTGCCGCGCTGTGCCCACTCACGTGAGCACACCACTTGGGCGCTTGGCTGAAGCATCAGTTTCTCCCCCTCAAAATATAGCTCATTGTAGTGGGGCCCCTATGCGCTTGGTTTGCGCTTAGTAAAACAGTTGAAGCAGCATTGAGTGAACCACGTACTTGTCGTTTCTCAAGATGAAAGTCGACTGTCATGTGTTTTCCAATTAGGTTTCAGTATCATGACCTCGTATTCTAAAGTGAAAAGCTATCTTTACCTTCAGCTTACACATGCAATTTCATCGTGGCCATTACGTGCATTTATTTGAACGCGCCTAATTCAGCGCAAAAGGTAAAAATTGTAATGAGAAGCACCCGTAATTCCAAAACCATACAATTTTATATGAGATCAAGTGGTCACTCAAGCGCTCTTGTTGATTAGGCCTTCTCTGCTCAACTTACAGAAAGATAGGTATACAAAGAATCGTATTTTACCTGACATTTTTACCTTTCATAGTCTCCTTGATCTTAACACGTGCACATACTTTTACTCGTGCATTCTTTGAAATTACCGACATTCTTTCTGTGCAGATAAATTGAAGATGACTTGCCAAAATACTTCTTCATCAAAACAATTCTGCTTAACGCAGGGATGCTGAGTGAAAATTAAGGTAACTTTTCATATGACGCTGTTAGGCACGTCAGGCTCAAAGTCTAACGCTGGCAGAAATTCTTGGAAATACAAAGCGGTGATAGGCGCGGTCCCTGAAAACAGAGAAAAGGCCACGAGTCAGAATATAGCACCGGCCTCCAAATAACGCTGTATAAAAAAAAAGAGCGTTGTCTCCATATTGCATATCTATTTATTACCTAAAAGGTTTTAAGAACGTATCAGGAAATTACCAGTGTGCGAAACTGAAAAGCAGATTGGAAACGAGTTTTCGAAAAATTTCCATACACTGCAAGAAATTTCACGGCTGTGCTAGGTGTTGGGTAGTGTACAGGGTGCGTAAGGACAAAAAAAATAAGGTACAGTCCACCGAATGCAAGCTCAGCTTGCCATTTCCATTCACTCGCATAACAATTGGCGCAATCATTCGAGGTAGGGGTCGGTGTTTTAGTCACCCGGGTATGATCACAAAGGGTGTGCAGCAATTCATGTGAACAGGAAAGTAGCACCACTCCTGGCCTGCTCGGATTCCAGGAAACCAGGCCTAAATATCAGGCAGGCCAACAATGAGTGAAGGAGGTGCGGAATTCACTCCCAAGTGCGTTCTATTATTCCGAGAATTTTAGACTCCTCTGAGAGGTGGTACCGTGTGAGGAACTTTTTTGCTCAATCTAGAAGAGCCCTTGAGAGAAGGGAGAAAATTGAACTGTGATTATGGCTCTGCTACATGTAAACTTAAATTGTATCTTTCTGCGGCCGTTGACACTGACGTTGGTGCCGCCACGTGCTTTGTTCGTGAACCATATGCACCGAACACTGGCCGTCAGGCTTATGCGATTTACCTAAAGTATAATTGGTGAATTAAACAAGACATGTTGTTAGTGGTTAGGGAAAACTTTATTTACGGTGCTATGCAAACAAAACTTCAAGCCACGTGGTTTATTTGTCAAATATGTGCCTGTCTATTTATCACGTGCTTTAAAACAATCTATTTTTTTCTTTTCTTGTTACTTGGCTAATGCAAAAACGAATGTGGCTAACCCCAAAAAGATGAATAAAGAGCAAGCGAGAGTTCCTTCCCAGTAAAAACAGGCAAAAGTTACACAGTCGTCGTCTCCCATTTGCGCACACACCAAGACCGTAACGAAGTAGCGCCAATTCTCCGAAGTATTTCTTCTCTTCATTTTTTTTTCCTGAGGAATGCAAAGAAATATACTAGAGGTATATATGAAAGTCAACTTTTTTTAATGCCAATCTAAATGCGAAATGCCGACTCATAAATTTAAAGTATGAATATTTATTAAAAGTGTACTGATGCCAAGCCTGTCTGGATTACGGCCAAACGAGAGCGTTCTACAGAGCTCTCCGGTGATAAAACCCATTGAATGACATCTGTACATTCCATCTTTGTGGCCAGGTGTTGGGCGCGGGGAATCAACAGAGGGAAATTTTCTAAATAACTGCAAAGGAAAGCCATCGTTCTAGAAAGGAATTTTCTCTACCCCGTGTAGTGGACATTTCTGATTTGGACATACCTTCATCGAAAGCCATATTCAAACGGGGCGGGAAAGTCAACCTCAAATAGTAAAAACTCAAACTAGCACTGCTGCTTTACTTCCACACGTAACACAGACGCTATTCTGCGGCTGAATTTGCGGCAGTCATATTACCTGAAGAAAACGATGAACTTAGGTAGCAAGACAAGTCCTTGGATATAAAAGATGGTTTATTTATTAAACGCTCAAATTACTCTTAGACCTTGTATTGCCTTGAAGTTGCCGAGTTACCCGATACAGTTAATGTAAACAAGTCGAGTTTAATTAAATCAATGGATTACCGACATTGTGTCTAACTGCGTCTTCCGTCCATGTCACAAATGTCGCAAAGCGACTCCTGGAGGCTGTTTCCAGGTAGCTCTCTTCCTCTTCTCCGATTACGTTTGCGTGTGAAAACCAAAAAGACTAGACGCCGACCAAGACGTTTTTTTGGGAACATCACGCGTTGACGGGTTTGCCAACGATTTGTACTGAATACTCGGCGTAACTTGCGATCGTGTCAACACTGAAAACCGCAATTTCGAAGTGCGCCTAAAGTAACGTGTGTGTAATATCGAAATGCGGAAAGCCACTTCCTGTGCAATCGCGGAGCACAGGTTATTGTCTGGCCACGATAGCAATCACTGGTCCAAGGCTTTCGTGATTGCGAAAAGAAAAATGCTGTTACAAGGTTCTATTTCATATTTCTATCAAGATTACGCAAATCGCAATGATATATAGTACGGGTTGAAAAGATACTCAATTGTTCAAGTAACGAATAATTTCTTTAATGTTCACTCTGCATTCCTTTTTGCATAACGATTCTAATAAAAAAACGGTACAGTTCTCGTGCCGTAAGCTTCAGTAGAACGATAGAGACGCGCCTAATTCTAATATCGATTGTACTGTATTCCGCAACTTCGCATTTATTTTTGTTTAATGTTAGTCAACTGTTCTGAAACTCATCATCGTTTTCAGAAGCAAAATACGAGTGCGACGTGAATAAGAATGGGACGAAGTGGCGTTTTCACTCGCATAAGCAATGCAGCCAAATATTACTCTTCGCTTGACAAGGTAGAAGAAAAGAGCGACTCTGGAGACTTGTCAGATTTCTGTCAATTTGCTTTATATATATACTGCGCTCTCCTGGTCAGGAAACAGCGGGATACACTGGCAAAGAGGTGGTCGCGCCGAAAAAGAACACGTGAAATGTTGTAATAGACAACCTACAAAAAAATATTGCTGATCTTTCCTGTACGTCTTTCTCACTTCCTAAAATCTCCAAGAAGTGGTTCCACTATGCCTGAGAGCAGGTCCAGTCAGAAAACCTGCAGAATTCAGTCTTTCAATTGAAGGGATCGCAATTTGAAGTGATGGCTAGACTTTGATAACGATGGCTTCATGCAAGTATTTCCGATCCTCCGCTTAAGAAGCTTTGAATCTGCGAAACTTAAAGGTAGCAGAACTTTTGCAAAGCGAGATAAACGTGTTTCCAGCAAACGTGTTTCCACGTGAACAAAAGCTGTAAATCTGAAATCCTCAGCTTGTTGAAGTAAAATTTTGTGATCAATTACAGATTATTCATCAAAGAAGAAAAAATGTTGAAAATATTTTCCGCGCCTTGCCTGGCATCACACTGCTCTGCACAAAATATGAATTGAAAACATTCCACATACCGGAATAGCTTAACAGTATTTGTCTCGCCAAGGTCAGCAGCGGGCACCTGTCATAATCAGCTGATAACATATCGCTGAGGACTGGTGCAAAACATGAGCCGAGGCACGCACCCTGATTTTGAATGAACCACATGTCCTTCCTCAAGATGAACGTCGACTGTGATGCACTGTTTCATGTTTGTAAGATAGACTGCATTATCGGGACGCCATAATTTAAAGTGAAATATGTGTCTCCGTTAAAATTCTAGGCACTAGATTAGCGGGGCATTATGTGTTAATGCACGTTCCAAGAAATTAATGTGGCTGCACCATATCTATAAACATGTCACGACCTGTTCAAGAGAACGGGGTTCGATGAAACGGCATTCCTTCAAACGTAATTGAGACCACTTGATCATAACGCTTTTCAGTATATTTCATTTTCCTCAACTTGAAATGTCCTTGTAGCCTTATTTCAGCAGAAAAGAGCAAGATTAGAATCAGGAGCACACTCCATCTTAAAACATCGCAGTTCTACATGAGAGTCACGTGGTCACCTGAGTGCTCTGATCGAACATGCCTTCTCTGGTTCAATTTAGAGAAAGATAGATATAAAAGCAGGCACATTTTACCTGGAATTTATAACATTTCGTAGTCTCCCTGATCGTACCCCGTGAACATACTTCTGTTGATATATTTCTTTTCATTCCCACATGCTTTATGAACAAACAAATAGAAGAAAGCTTGCTGAAAGACTTCATTCTTAGCCAAGACAACTCTATGCAGTGATGCTGGGAGAAAGTTCAGATAACCTTTCACATCAGGCTGATAGTCAATTAAGGTTCATAGGCTAACGACAGCAGGAAACCATGGAAATACAATGCCATAATATGAATGTGATTGAAAACAACGGAAAGGCAACGAGTCAGAATCTGGCCTCGGCCCTCGGCAAATACTGCTGCGGGAAAAAAATGCTTTTTTGCATTTTGCATACGTATACATAAATTGAAAGGTTTAAAGAACATATCGTTTGTCACTCGTTACTACAAGCAAAATTACCAGAAAGGTAGACGGGGCTACGGGTTTCCTAAAAGTGTGTATAGACCATTTTTTCGTAGGCGCCGCCATATTGTGAACGCAGTGGCGCCGCCTATGAGCAGCGCCATATTGGATTGGGTGAAAGCGGTCTTTTGCATGGCAGTTAGACGCTCGGCGGCAGGTTCCGGCGTTTGTTTTCGCGGTCGTGCGGTCTGTTTAGTACGACGTGCGTCTTCTACGTGGTAAACGGTTCTGTGAGACGTGCTGAAGTGGTTTAAGGCCTCATGGCCGGATTTTCTGCTGGCGTTGAGGTGGACGGAACACGCAGCGGGAGTGTGCGCGCATATTTGAGCCTACAATCAGCTTCGGAGATCAATTTTGTATTTCTGAATGTTCCAATCATTAATGTGACCTTATAGCAGTATTATCCCATAGTTCCAATCTGCGATTTAGGAGCGATGAAACATACGCGACAACCGTAACAGCGTGGGTAGCGTTCTGCTACGATAGGAGCTGTGCTGTTATACTTTGACAAGCGTTCAAACTGTTCGCTGCAGGTAACATTGCGTGGCTACTAGGTTCGATGGATGAAGTTTCCACTCATGAATAAAATAGTTTTGACTAGTAATAGCAGCATACCTTAAAGGCTGAATTAAGCTTGTCCAGCAAAGCGACCGTTTACGAACTGCGCGAGCGTCCTCAGCAGCGGTAGGCGCTGGATTGTAGATATCTTTGTTCTCTCTACCGCATGGTCCAAGCATACGGCATCAGAGGTTATATAGTTATAAACGTTGTGCGGCGTGGCTATGTGAGGTCGTATTGCAGCGTTAGCCCGTTTTCTCTTGCTTTTTCAAGAAAGATGACAACCGATTTTTTTTTTCGGTTGTGATCGTTCCGCTCTCCGCGACGCACTCACACGCATTACGGAAATTTTGTCCTCAGAAATAGGCATCGTATTCTTTCTATGCGATCCCTCATATATTATGGCTGTATTCAGGCCAAAAAGGCAATGCCGAAGCGCACAGCTTACATATGAATCGTGCTGGTTCACCAACCACAGTGATCGCTGTGTTGAGCAGCGCCATCGGCCTCATGCAGGAAGGCTAGCGTAGACATATGGTAATTTGAAGCCTACTAGACTTGAAATGCGCGAGAACGATGCCGGTGCATCACAAATATTTGATAGCGCCTGCCGCTTGGATGTTTCATGGTTGCTTAGGTTGGCCGTGCACGAGCATGCGCTCTTATGATTTATGTTTTACTCCCTACGCAAAGCGATCAGACAGTGAGCAGACTTACCATTTCATGCTGCTAATACAGAGACACAGGCTTTCTTTGTTGAATTAAAACCGATATAAGCAAAATAGTTCGCAACACATGCACACACCGCGACTGATAAAACGCGTCACATTTTTGCGCCCCCAAGAGATATTTCCGCCTACTGTAGTTGCCTATGCACCGAAAGGCTTCCCTGACGACCGTATATGAACGGACATGGCGTAAATTTCACAAAGTACCATCAAAAACATCTCGAAATCGTTCCGCAGCATGCGACAGCAATACTTTCAAGCAGCGCCGCGCCGGATCGCCCAAGCCGGAGAGGAGGAAAGGCTCTCGGCACGCCCTATCTTCCCCTCCCGATGAAACGGTCTATACTCTGCAAGAAATCTGTTGGCTGCTCTAGCAGTTGAGTAGCATTCAGGACGCGTTAGGACAAAAACTAAGTGGCAGTTCACAGAAAACGCGCCCAGCTTTCCATTCACAGGCACAACAATGGCATGGCCATCCGAGGGAAGGTATCAATGGTGTGGTCGCCCTGGTATGATCACGAGGTGTAAGAAGTATATTGTTAGAATAAGCCGAAACTCTCAACGTCTCCTCGCATTCCAGAAAACCTGACCTGGATATCCGCGAGACTAACAATGGGTCAAAGAATTTCCTAGTTCCAGTCCAAGTGCATTCTGTTTTCCGAGAATGTGTAGGCACCTGTGAGCGCAAGGTAGTTCCGGGTGGTCCTTTGTTCGGCAGACACAAAGGGCCCTTCCTTGAGTGCAGGGTGAAAATTACACCGTGCCCGCTGTTTGGACACGTGTAAAGATTCATAGCGCCCTTCTGCTGCCGGTGCCAATATCGTTATTGTCGCCACGTGGTCTGTTCGTTAACCAAGCACCGAACACGGGCGCGGACTTTTATACTATTCATCCATAATACGTTTGGGGAATTACAAAAAAGATCTTGCTTATGCTTGAAGAAATTTTTATATTAAAAATTGAATTCTACGTCTTTACGTGCGAAAACAACCATCTGACTATGAGGCACGACGTAGTGGGGGACTCCGAAAATTTTGAACATCTGTGGTTCTCTTAAAGTGCACCTAAATCTAAGTACTCGGCTGTTTTCGCATTTCGCTCCCACAGAAATGCGGCCGCCACGACCGGGATTCGATGCCGCGACCTCTTGCTTTGGAGCCCAACACTATAGGCACAAAACAACCACGGCATTTACAAAATATTATTGATTATGCTCATTATAAAACATTCAGTTTACTTGCGCGGAATAGGTCCTTTCACTTACTACTACAAGCAACCCAGAGAGCAATTGAGGATCTTTATGATGGCCTTATAATTCACCGGCCTGTACTGGAAGACGTTTATAACAGCAACTTTAGTCAAATTCATTGCTATATATTCAATTTATTTGTCGAATTATCAAAAGAAATATAGCATTACAACGTTTAGAAACGCATGTTTTATTCACACTTCAATTCTCAATGCAACTGATCAAAAGAAGCAGGTTCACTGGAAATTAGGCTCTGATTCTGAGCAAAGCCGCGCAATGCCAATCTCTTTTTTTAAAACAGGAAATAAATGAAATTAGGAACAAATTCTAAAATTAACGTTCTTTTATCTCGCTATAGACGAATATTTCATAGTGTACATAAAGATCTGATAAACAAACATGCAAGTACAGCTAAACAAAAGTATAGCGTTTGCGGCATAAAAAAGCACAAAAAGTTTGTCCTAATGCGTTATCATAGGGGTGTGTTTCTGGGGAGTTGTTGTCGACCTCCGTACTCTTGCTATGCTTGCTTTTTCGTAGATATACTACGTGGTAATCCAAATCGATATGATACTAGAATGACGTGCAGCGCGACGAACAAAGACAGAGAGAGCACAGGCACTGCGCTGACTTCCAACACTATTTGATTGCCGATGCTGAATCATCCGCAGAAAATGGAAGGGGGGCAAAATTCGTGTTCTTACAGCAAGTAATTTTTGCTATTTTCATGGTCCTCCCTGAATGTTATGTTATCAAGGGTCACTTATTTCTTTCAGTGTGACATGTGGACGCGAAAATGCCTAGACGGCATTGTTTTCTTCATAATCTCATTAAGCAAATATATATATGTATATATATATAGCAAGAGAACAAGTTTCCTTGTTAAAATCTGTGTATTAGGAAAGCTGGCACTAATAAAAAATAGTGTTTCCTAAACATAGGATGCGTTTTGAAGGAGTGAGAGTTGTCAAAGAAATGGGGAGGCTTAAATTGCTTTGGCAACACTAGTGACCCGATTGCAGGACTGGCGTATAGAGGTCACTTCCATTTTAAAAGGTATGGTTCTCTGAGAACGCGAACTATTTCACTATACATATTCTATGAATACATAGTGTTCTTGTATATTATTAAGTTCTGAATATGCTTCTGGTTTACGGAACACGTAAAATGCAAAATTACTGCACCCTTTGTTTCCTTTGTTTAGTCCAGAGAATCGTTAAAAATAACCCTGGGACATTGGGACATATGCCCGAAGCCTCATCTTTAGGCACGATAAATATATATATATTATAACACCCCACAAAACAGGCACGTCGTTTGTATTCCACTACGCTCTCCTTCTGTTTTCTTTTGCTAAAGGTAACCACGCACCATGCAGTGATGTAATATTTACTTTAATAACAAAATTACCTTTTATGTACACATTCAAAACAGTAAAAATGGAACGACCATGCTCCATCGCCTTCTTCTGAGTGCATGTCGCTATACCGGTGTCAGCCTCAGTATTCGCTCCAAGGTGACATGCCTTGAAAGTCACCGGCTGCTATTGATTAACTACAGTATGAGCCTTCAAAGAATTTTGATATATGTTTGCAAGCCAACTTTTGGCAATGCTTCGCCAACGCTGTGTCATAGCCAGCTGGGAGGAACGTCACATACACGTACAGAAAACCGCACAAGGAGATTACCACGTGCTTTTTCGCACCTTTAAGTTTGCATAAAGTAGAAAGAGGGTTGCAAGACCCTCTAGATGTAAAAAAGGAAAAGGGTAAGGGAGAAGATTCTTTTTTTTTTACTTGCCCTCTAAAAAAACTCTCCGCTGTTTCACACCGTATTCTCATCCTACGACGCCGCCTTCGCTGGTCGCATAGTTAGCCACAGCGCCTCTGACCACGTGACCATTTCGAAGCTCCTGCCCTTTGACGACGCAGCCAATTGGTTCGACATGTCGATGACCCGCCTCAAGTTTCCTCCTCACATCGCCGCTTGCAAGAGCCCTGCCAGGCTTTAAAAGCCATCGGAACTTTCTCCGAGGCCAGACTTGCTCCAGTCGCTGTGACGATCAGTGCTCCCTAACACGTCGCAGATATCCGCAGCCCACCTGCTTTAGCAGATCGCGGTGCAATCATCGACTTGCTGGCCAAACCTGTTACTGACGTCCACGAGAGGGACAGCGCCGCTGGAGAAGCGACTTCATCATGGCACAACCTCTCAGCAGCACCTCTGGCAGCAGCGAGAACCCTCTCGTACGGGGACCTCCGCGGTCCTTGGAGCAGCGCCACCAGGACAACGGGGACCGCGGCTCATCCACCTACGTCCTCCGCGGGTATGGCTGCCGCTTCTTGGACAAGCGACCTATTCAGTTCGCGCAGCCACTGCCGAGCGGCCGCGTTTGTGCCGGCTGCTCGGTGGTTTCTGCACAGGCCGTGCAACTGCCCTGCGGCCACACTCTGTGCGAGCTCTGCGAGGACGCCGCCTTGAAGCGTCCGAACACGCGGCAGCACGGGGACACCGTAGTCCCCCATCGCACAGGCCTGTGTCCTGTGGACGAGACCTACTTTGCCAAATGCGAGAGGAGGGTCGTGGTCTTCCACCGGCGTAAGCTGCTCCGCTATCGCGCCTTCTGCGTCAACAGACGCTTCGGCTGTGCCTTCGAAGCCGAGCTGGGTGAACTCAAGGAGCACTGCTTCAAAGACGGCTGCATCCCACGCAGGACCTGCGTCGTTTGTGGACGGGCGAACATCTTGGCGTGTGACATTCGGTGGCATAGGAAGCTGTGCTTGCCGTTCCAGGGGCGAACTTCGAAGCCGAAGCTAGCCAAGAATCACCGTCCCGACCCACAAATGCAATGACTCCACTTCCATGAACAGTTGTAGTTTTATTGTCGCAATATGTTAATAAATAATAATGTTCATGTATTTCACGCAGCCTTTGAGTCATGATTGCACGTGCGCTGTGATCTGCCCGACGTGGCGTGAACACCAGCATGACGTGAGTTTGCTTGCTGTTGCATAGAAGTCGAAATATCGCAAAGTAGCTTGTTTCTGCTTGAATGCTAATGTGGCTTGAAGTGTTCAGTTAACCAGTGCGGGGAGAGAACTACTTCATGAACCAACGATATTGAGGAAAGAGAGGGCTGGTACGCATAGCATTATTATCTTACATCGGTATAACAGGCGCCGCATGAAGGTTGCCACAGTGTCGCTTCCTTCCCTTTTGTGGCATTGATATACTATAGGCCTAAGAATTACCTGGCTCGCTGGGGTTATGAAAGTGCGCCGCGGTTCTGAAGCAATGGAAAGTAGTTAACCTCTTGAAGAAATAGTGGTTATGTTACTGTCTTAACCGCCTTAGTTACGCGGATTCTAGGTAAAAAAAATTATGCATATAGAATTGATGCAAATAAAGGCTCTTACGGAAGAACTGTTCTGCTACGAGTCGAGGCCAGATCACCCCTTTCCAGATAATGGTGAAATGTGTCGAGAAAATAGTCGGCTCTGTTGCTCGTTACGGTTCAGTAACTTCACTTCTACGGCGTGTATATCGAAGTACACAACCAAGTACTAATTCTCTGAGAAGGCCCGAAATTTTCGTGAAGTGGTGGAGATTTCCACAGCACTGAAGAAAGGATGGCCTCTGGCTTTATGGCTGTTCGTGATTTATGTTAAAGGCATAGCAAAACAAGTGAAGAACAGTGAATTTCGGTTTCATTAATCCTACATGCATTATGCATGCGGACGACATCGGGCTACTAGCGGATTTTGCAAGAGCTTGCGAATATATGTGGGGACACGTATCATTCTAAATTAATTTGGGTTAGGGAAATTGGTATTACGGTCTTCATTGAAGAGACGAGTAATTACTTGGTGTCAATTAAAGAGGAAGCCACACTTTTATAGTCAAGCGACATAATTGCACCGGCTAATATAAAACAAAGAAAACACTTAGGCAAGCACTCACCAAAATGATATGAAAGTAAAGAGGAAGCGGAACGCAGCAATAATCTTTGTTGCCGCAATAAATATGAGGTGGGGCGTGGAACCGCTCCTTTTATGTATCTCCGCGCTTAGAAACCCCCTCGATGCGGCGTGCAAATCAGCAGCAACAGCAGAAGCGGGAAAATCAAAGGAAGGGGCAACTCAAGCAAGAACGGTACAGTTCTTGTACTGAGAGCCCCAGTACAATGATCGAGAAGCGCCTTATTCAGGCATGGCCCTCACTGTATTCGACAGCGCGTCGTTTATTTTTGCTGAGTGTTGGTCAAGTAGCATCAAAGTCGCCATATTTCCATGCAGCCAAATGCGAGTGTGACGGGAATAAGAACTGTAAAAAGCGCAGTTTTCACTCACTCATGCAAACAAAGTATTCAAATATTAGGATTCACCACCAGTCAGCGTAGAAGAAAAGAGCCACTCTCGAGACTTATCAGATTCCTATCGATGTGATTTATTGCGTTATCCTTGTCAGGAAACCGCGGAATACTCCGAGAGTTAGGTGACCGACGCCAAACAAAACAAGTTAATTGACGTAGTCATCTTTAAACAAATGTTGCTCATCTTTTCTGTACTGACGAATGCACGGAAAACGAACACAATTGACAGGGACGACCAAAGAGAGAGCCATACCCATTGCAAGTGGCTGAACAGAGACGCTTACTGGAGAGGCAATTCCCAAAAGCTCGAAATAGAGAGCTTGCAACAATGGGACTCAAAAATCATAAGAAATGTATTTTTCAAACATAACACCTGAGACTACAGGGTAGTAGAAGGAGGTATTGTTCTCATTGAGTGCTTTGCTGCCTTTCTTCTTACAAGGAAAAATCGTGTTTAATGCGAGAGTTGTAGGCAAGTATAGGCGACACGACCGAGCGTACGCTAACAACCCTGTTTATCGCTCATATGATGAGAACTTAATGGCCGTCGGAGAGAGGAGGAAGAGTGAGAAAAGAGGTCCTGAATGACTGGGTGTTCACATGTGCGAGAACATGCATCAACTCAAGATTTACTGTTCAATCGTATGTATGATCACTCCTGGGTGGGGATGAACGCGACCCAATGTACACACCCCGATTTTCAAAGAACCACTTGCCCTTCCTCAGGAGGGAAATGGAATGTCATGCACTGTTTCATGTTTGCAAATTATAGTTGAGTAGCATGACGTCATAGATTGAAGTGAAAAGCTGTCTTTACCTTCTGATTGCACATGCCGTGTTAGCGTTGCCTTTATGCGTAGTTAAGCCTGTCTCTGTGAAATTGCGGCGGAAACACAATTTTGGTGAACACCTCATGGCCTCTTCGATGAAACGGCGTTCAGTAAAGTGGCAGTCCGTGACACGTCACGGAAGTCCCTTTCGTTACAACGCCTAAAGTTGAGGGGGGGAAGCGATTTTTCGCAAACTCTGTTTTCCTAGTAGCGCTATCATTGCTGGATGCGTTTATCTCCGTCTCATTCTGACATTTTCGTACTGATATTTTCAGGTATTCATTCTCCCGCAGACTACACGCGATTGCAACACTTCGAACGTAATCTCAGTTAATAGTTCATCAGTAACTGCGTCTATCATGCTTGTTAGAACGATCTACTTACATATCACCGAGTATTTCATTTATTGTCATTATCACTATGTTACTACCTTTGTTTTGCCATTTGTGGCACATTTATCTGTCCAACCTAAATCTTGCAGCATGAACCTCACTGTATTTTTTTTAAAATCTTGCTGATGTATAAGTTCATTCAATGTAATAGTGTGCATTTCTGAACTGTTTGTGCTTGTCGTGTTTGTATGTCAGTGTACTTTTTTGAATGCCCGTTTTGTAACGATTCCTGATGGGATTGAAAGTATTGCATAAATAAATAAATATAAAAGCAGTCGCATTTCACCTGGCATGTTTAACATATCATAGTCATCTTAATCGTACCACGTAAACATGCTTCTGTTCATGTATTTATTTAAATTCCGATATGCATTATGAGTAAACAAATAAAACAAGGCTTGTGGAAGAACTTAATTCTTCACCAAGACAACTCTACTTTACGCAGTGAGGCTGGGAGAAAGTTGAGATAAGGTTACAAATTAGGCTATTAGGCAATTAGGGTTGAAGTGCTAACGACCGCCTGAAATCATTGAAATACAACGCGGTGATATAGGCTGCCGTTAAGAACAACGAGTCAGAATATGGCACCGCCCTACGGCAAATTGCTCCGCGCAAAAAAAAGAAAAAAAAAGCTTGCTCTGTATTAAGCACGCATACTTCTAACCTGAGAGGTTTGAAGAACACGTCTTTCCTCACTCGTTAGTTGTAAAGAAATTACCAGCGTTCGACACTGAAAGGTACACAAGGCTATGGCTTTCCTTGAAGTGAATATACTCTGGGAGAGATCTCTCGCCTGCTCAAGCAGTTGAGTAGTGTGCGGAATGCGTTAGGAAAAAATAAATGACAGTTCCCTGAACGCACGCCCAGCGTGCCATTCACAGGCACAACAATGGCAGGGTCATCCCGGGAAGGGTTATACATGGTGTGGTCGCCCGGTGATGATCACGAAGCGTAAACAGCATACAATGCGAATAAGCAGAAACACTCAAAGCCTCTTCGCCTTCCAGAAAACCTGGCTTGGATGTGGGCCAGACTAACAATGGGTCAAAAAAATTCCAAGTTCAACAACCAAGTGCATTCTATGTTCCGAGAATGTTTAGGCCCCTGTGAGCCAGTCTTCAACTGGTAGTGGTGTGTGATCCTTCGTTCGTCAGACACAAAGAACCCTTGAGTGCTCGGTGCACATTAAACCGTGACCGTGGTTTTGACAGCTGTGATGATTATTTACGGCCTTCTACAGCCATTGCCGCTATCGTTATTGTCGCCACGTGGTTTCCTCCTTAACCAAGCACCGGACACCGGCCCGGAGGCTTATACTATTCAGCCAGAATATATTTAGGGAATTACACGAGAGATCTTGTTTATGTTTCATAAAAACAATATCTAAAAAAATTGCATTCTGCGTCTTTGCGAGCCAAAACAACTATCGCATTATGAGGCATGCCGTAGAGGGAGACTCCGGAAATTTCGAACATATGTGGATCTTTAACGGGCAAAAAAACCTAAGTACACGGGTGTTTCCGCACATCGCCACCATTGAAATCCGGCCGCCATGGTCGGGATTCGATCCCACAACGTCTTCCTTAGCAGCCCAACGCAATAGGCACAAAACAACCCCGGCGCGTAGAAAACATTATTGATTATGCTCATCACAAAATATCAGTATACCTGCGTGAAATATCTCCTCTGCAAAAATTTACTAATGCCAGCGCTCCAGAGAGTGATTGCTATCAATCGTACTAGCCGTAAACCAACCCAAACCTTACATCAGTAATTGGGAAGCTTTGAGATGGCCGTATAATTCGCCGGCCTGAACTGGAACACGTTTATAACAACTTAAGTCAAAGCCACTGTTACGTACTAAATTTATTTGTCGAGTTATGGAAAGAAGTATACCATTACAACGTAATAAAATGCCTGGTTTATTCACACTTCAACTCTCGATGCAACGGGTCGAAAGAAGCAGGTTCGCTGGAAATTAAGCTGTGATGCTGTGCTAACGAATTACGAATAAATTCAAAAATTAAGGTTTTTTTTTCCTGGTAAAGACGAATACATGTTAGTGTACATAAAGACCTGATGAATAAACATGAAAGTACAGATAAATGAAAGTATAGCCATTGCAGCATAAAAAGCACAATAAATTTGTTCTAGAGCATTATCATAGGGTGTGTGAATTCGGGAAGTTGTTGTCTACCACCCTACTATTGCTATACTTGTTTTTTTGTGTGCGTGAATATACCACATGCCAATCCCAATCGATATGATAACAGAACGTCGCACAGCGTTAAGGACAAAGAAAGAGAGACGGCAGCCATTGCGCTGCACTTTCAACACTATTTGATTGCCGTTGCCAAATCACGTGTGTATTAAACATAAGGGCTCATGCGTAGCAATTGGAAAGCGGAAAAGGCGAGTTCTATAACAGCAAAAAATCTGTGCTAAGTACATGGTCCTCCCTGAATGATGTCTGCCACTTGAAACGGTCACGCCTAATTTCGGACCCGTCTTTATCAAATAAGGGCCACTTTCGTTCAGTGCGACCTGTCGACGCGAAAATCCCTCGACGGCATTGTTTTGATCATAATCTCACTACGAATATATATATATATATATATATATATATATATATCGTGTGTTTGTGTCTGTGTGTGTGTGTGTGTGTGTGTGTGTGTGTGTGTGTGTGTGTGTGTAATGTATAACGACAGCAGTAACTTTTTGTTCAAATCTGCGTATTAGAAACGCCGACACAATAAAGAAAATAGTGTTTCTATTAAAAAAAATGAATGTGTTTGGGAGGAGTAAGAGTGGTCAAGGAAATTGGGAGGGTTGAATTGCTTTGACAACACTACTGGCCGCATTGCATGAACGGCGTATATGGGTCACTTTCAATTGTAAAAGGCATGGTTCTTAGAGAACGCGAATTATTGCACTGTACATTTTCGATGAATGCAGATTGTTTTGGTATTTTGTTAGGTCCTGGATATGCTTCCCGTTTACAGAACATGCAAAATACAAAGTGACCTACACCCCAGTTTTGTTGTTTTAGTCCAGAGAATAGGTAAAAATTAGCTGGGACATATGCCAGAAGTCTCGTCTTTAGGCACGATAACTAAGATACGTGAAGAATATATTCACTAAAATTCAGCAACTAGAATTGAAGACAAGGTATACCTAATTAACTCTTTAAATAATTAGGGTAGAGCACACTTGGCGATATAATATTTTAGTGCGGTGAGCAGTGTTCGCCTGAGCTCCTTGGATGTACAATAGAAAAAAACGGGAAGAGGAAGAAAAGAATGATATAGATATCAAAAGATACAACATCCCACAAACCAGACGCTTGTTTTTATTCCATTAGGCTCTCTGTGCGTTAAAGGCAACCATACTCCAAGCAGTGGTGGAATATTTACTTTCGTAACAAGATTGTGGTGGTGGTGGTGGTGGTGAATTGTATAGCAACAGGCGGGTTTAGCCTGGCGAACAAGGCCGGCAATTGCTCCGCCCGAGCGTCTCGCACAATACCGCTGAAGGGTTTCACCATATGTCCATCAGACCGGTCTCCCTTAAAAAGTCGTAACAAGATTACTTTTCATATACAGATTCAAAACAGTAAAAATGGAACCACCACGCTTCGTCGCCTTCTTGTGAGAGCATGACAACAAACTGGTGTCTACCTCAGTATTCGCTCAAAGGTGACATGTCTTGAAAGTCAGTGGCTGCTATTCGTCAGCTACAGTATGCGCCATCAAAAAATTGCTGTATAATTCTGCAAGCCAACTTCTGGCAACGTTTCACCAACGCGTTGATGTTCTCAGCCGAAAAATGTGGGATCGTTCCCCACCCGGGACAAGTTGTTTTTTCATGCACCTTCATTTCCACTAATTTATCGTTTCTTTATTTCATTTATTAAGCACAAGTGATGTCCCCTATGTTGTCCTTGGTGTCAGTGTTGGCTTCTTGTGGTATGACTAATAAAAGAAAAATCGGGCCCCTCGGTTAGTACCCTACAGAGAACCGCGAAAAAAAAGTTACCAGGTGCTTTTTTCGCACCTATCAGTTTGCGTGAAGAGAGGGTTACAAGAACCTCCAGATGTAAAAAAAAATGAAAGAGGGGAAGGGAGAGGATAGTGCCTTCTATTACTTGCCCTCTACAAATTCTTTCCGACATTTCACATAGTATTCTCATTCGCCCTCGCCACCTCCGCTGGTCGCATAGTTAGCCACAGCCCCTCTAACCACGTGACCGCTTCGAAGCTCCTCCCTCGCGACGACATAGCCAATGGGCACAACGTGTCGAGGACCCACCTCAATTTTCCCCCTCTGCTCGCCGCTTGCAAAGAGCCCTGCCAGGCTTTAAAAACCGTCGCATCCTTGTCCGAAGCCAGACTTGCTCCAGTCACATTGACGATCTGTCCGCCTTAAGACGTCGTAGATATCCTCAGCCTACGTCCTTTAACCGATCACGGCGACTATCATCGAATTGCTGACCGAATCGTCCATCAGAGGGACACCACCGCTCGAGATTCGACATCATCATGGCACAACCACAGTTCAGCTGCACCACTGCCAACAGCTACAACCATCTCGTACGGGAGCCTCCGCTGTCCTTGGAGCAGCGCCACCTGGGCGACCGCGGCCCGGCTACCCACGTCCTCCAAGGGTATGACTGCTATTTCCTCAACATGAGGGAAATCACGTTCGTGGAGCCACTTCCAAGCGTCCGCGTTTGCGTCGGCTGCTCGGTGGTTCCTGCCAGGGCCGTGCACCTTCCCTGCGGCCACACCTTGTGTGAAATATGCGAGTACGACGCCTTCGTCTGTCCGACAGCACAGCTGGACCGAGACGCCAGTGCCGTAGCCAGGTACCAGGGAGGTTTCTGTCCCGTGGACGGGACCTGCTTTGCCGAATCCGAGGTGAATGTCCTCACCTTCCCCCTGGCTCTGCTGCACCAGCATCGCGCCTTCTGCATCAACAGACCCTTCGGCTGTGATTTCCAAGACGAGATAAGACACCTTGAGGAGCACAGCTTGACCGACTGCTGCATCCGACGTAAGACCTGCCGCAATTGTGGGCGGGACTACATCCTAGCGTGTGACACTCGGCAGCACTGGAGCCACTGCTCGCCACTGTAGAGGCGAATGTCAAATACGAACGGACGTTACCAGCTACAAATGCACAGCCTCAACTTCCACGAAGAACGCTTGTAGTTCTGCCATTGCAATATGTGAATAAATAATAATGGTATTTTATTTCACGCAGTGTTTCGGTCATGATTGCACGTGCGCTATGGTCTGCCTTATGCGGCGTGAACACGAGCGTGACGTGAGTTTGCTGTAGCATAGAACCCGAAAGATTGTAAAGTACCTGTCCCGACATTGGTTAGCTGTTCAGCTAACCAATGTCGGGACAGCAGAACTTCAAGAACAAACATTTTTGAGCAATTCTGCGGAAAGTCAAGGCTGGTGGGCTAAGCAGTACTTATGTAGATCGGTATAACAGGCGCCTTATGAAAGTTGCCAGTGTCGCTTCCTTCCATTTTGTAGCAGTTACATAAAAGTCGTAAGATTTACCAGGCTCGCTGCGCTCCTAAAAGAATGAAAAGTAGTTCACGTTTTAAAGAAATAGTTCTTATGTTACCGTTTTATTAGCGTCTAGGTACGCAGTTTCTAAGAAAAAAAAAAGAAAATCTATGCTAAAATTTACGCAAATAAAGGTTCTTGCGGAAGAGCTGTTGTGCTAGCGGCCAGATCTGCACTATTTATATATCGGCGAAATGTGTCGAGAAAATTCGGGGAGCTATTAACCGTTACAGTCGAGCAACATAACTACTACGGCGCCTATACCAAAGTACACAACCAAGTAGAAATTTTCTGAGAAGGCCCGAAACTGCAATGCAGTGGTGGCAATTCCCAAAGGGCATAAAGAATACCCCCTGACTCTATTATTGTTCGTGCTTTAGGTTAAGGGCATAGAAAGGCAACCGGAAAACAGTGAAGTAGGGTTTGATTGATCCTACATCCGTAATGCATGGCGAAGACGTAGTGCTACTAGCGGATTTTCGCAAGAGATTTACAGAGCTTTGCAAATATATGTGGTGTAATGCGGCGACCGACATCAATCTAGGGCTTAAGTTAAGTCGTATAAATCAGTAATTAGGAGCTTTCTTGAAGATGCTCCTAAAACAGCAAATCATGTCATTAGTCAAGGGACATAATTACACCGGTGTATTCATAAACAAAGGAATAACTTAGTCAAGCAAACACAAAAACTATATGAAAATGAAGAAAGTGCGGAATCATCACCATCATTTATTAACCCTTAAGGACCCTTAACAGGACATTATATAAAAGGGGGGAGAACAGTATTGAAATAAAATATAATGGAGCGAATGCTATTGAACAATGAAACAACTACGTTACAAGTACAGAGCGCACACACATACACAAAGACAAGGCAAATGGAGCAAGAATTGCTTTGTTGCCACAGTAAATATAAGGTGGTGCGTGGAACCAAAAAATGAGTAATGGTGCTAGCACTAACATCCGCAAATGCCACTATGTGCTTAAAATCGTATACTTTGTCGGGGTTTGAAATTAACCAAAGGTGGGTAGGCTTGGGAACGTACGCTAAAACCCCAAATAGGGCAGTGCACAAAGACATTGGATTGGGTTTTTTCCCAGATAAGAAAATGGCTGAGAAAGCTTGGTTTTGTAGAAAGACAGGTGAATCAAAATAAACGAGTGGTTAAAGGGCACAGGTATCTGCACATCATAACCTTATTCACATAATGGAGGAAAAGGTGAGAAAGTTGCTAAAACAAAGGTTATATCAAATGAAAATGTAAATAAACAACCAAGAACCACCAAAAAGAAAGTGAGAGAAACTTAGGGCAAATTGTATGAAAATAGTGGGCACAGAAAGACCATTTGGAATTTCCAGAATGGAAAGAACGGAATTAGAAAATACGATTTGGAAAAGATGAAAAAGGACAGTGCTTTGCTATTTGGTGCTCGAGCAGCTTGCCTAGCGACAAAAGCAAACCGGAGCAAATATTCGCTATAAGATGAGGTGTGTGGACATCGCAAAGCGAACCCACAGACCGCTCAGCATATCCTAAGTGAATGCGAAGGGATTCGCCGACTGAGACTCGTGCGTCACGTACAGCTTCTAGAAGCGCTTAGGCTTAAGGTGGACTGAAGCATCAACTGGTCTGCCGTGTAGATAAGCAAAATAATTTTAGAGTATTGGCGGGAAATAGCATGGAGAAGACATAGGTAGCGATGAGGGGTAGATAAGTTTTGAAAAAGAGAAAAAGGTTATGCGGATCGCACGCACTGTGGGAATCAATGTAAGCGAAGCTTTCTGTGCTGCTTGATTTCATTGGGGATTATTATCCTTGATTTTGACGGCGAACGTTTCATTTTTTCAACGTTTAGCCCAACACAAGAGGTGTGAGTTGATGTTAAACATTACCTTGCTTGCACCACTCCCCTTTTTCTTCGTTGCACTCAGAACCCACAGGGAGGGGTGTTTTCTTTGAGTGTTATTGTGCTGCATACTTTATAATCTCTGAGAAGGTTGAGCATATTCATTGCGTCACATGGCACATCGCCTCTTGGCAGAAGCATTAAAATTTAACTGCACTGTGAGGCTGTACGTGCCAAACCACAATCGGATTATGAGGCATGCCTACCGAAGTGGCCAACTGCGGGTTAGTTTCGACACCTCTTAAAGTGTCCTTAAATCTAAGTGCGTGATCGTTTTTTTAATATCGCGCCCCGTCGAGATGCGGCTGCCACGGTCGGAATCACATCCGCGAACATGAACAATGACATAGTGGCTAAGCTACCACGGGAATACAGAGATGGTGGTTTGACCTGCAACCGCTTCCGTAGTGTCGTTTATGGACCCTGCAGTGCGCTTTAATTACTACGGCAGTGCTTCTGCTCGCCCTGCATAGATTGTCCACTTGACATATGTTTTTTGTCAGGTCGTGATAGCAATCATTGGTACAACGCTTTCGTGATCGCAAAGGAAAAAAAACTATTGCAAGGCCGTATTCCTCGTTATTTCTGTCAAACCTACGAAAATCGCAATTATTTAGGGTACGGGTTAAAACCTTACTCAATGGTTCAAGTAATTATTTTTTTTACGTGCGGTGTCCCTTGCTTTCTGCTTAACTATTCCCGCATGAAAAAATCTTTACATCCCACGCAATGGGGGAATTTATGTAAGGAAAGCTTCCTGGGCTGTTTGGTTTGATTGACGATAATTAGCGGTGATAACCTCTGAGAGAATTTCGCATTGCGAATGCCTCACATGGCACATAGCGTCGTTGCAGAAGTATTAAACTTGAAATAAAAACCACAATTGGATTATGAGCCCCCCCCCCCCCCCCCGTAAGTCGACTCCGGATAAATTTTGACACCGCGGTGTTCTTTTAACCTGTCCCCAAATCTACGAGCCAGAGTTTTTTTTTTTTCGCCCCGTCGAAATACGGATGTCGTGGTCACTACCATACCGGCGACCTCCAGGAATGACATAGCCATGAAGCTACCATGGTGGCACAGAAGTGTTGATTTCACGTGCAACCGCTTCCGTACTGTCGCCTATAGACCATGCGCTGTGCTTCTATAATTGCAGCACTGCTTGGGCGCACCCTGCAAAAGTTGTCGGTTTGACATATTTGCGAGGCTTATATTTTTTTCATAAAAAGCAGAAACGTACGTTACCGTACCTTCAACTTAAATTTATCCCGTTTCCTCTTAACCACAGTCCTGTCTAGTAGCAGCGTTTCCTTGCCTTTTAGCGTCAGATCTTCTTTATCCCCCTGCCCGCCCCACCCCTATTGTGTGGGAACCACGAGTAAAGAGTGGCAAGAAGGTTATTCCCTGGTTTCTCCGACTGCGTCGGTTACACCCATTCTCTGCATCTGCTCCACTCACCTCCTAACCATCCTAGCTTCCCTCAAGACATGCACGTTACTAGAAAGGTAAGGGCTGCGATTTGTGCATTGCTTTTAAGGTGGTCACAGATGATTGCAGCTGTCAGGAGGATAATCGGGCGATGCCAAGGGATCTCCATAGGGTATTGTGCCCATTCGATATGCAGCAGAGGTCAGACGAGCTTCATTGTAAGGTTTGTCACAGACCAACCCAAGACGGGGACAAATGGAAGAGGGAGAACAACGACATGCGCCCTTTTCACCTTTTGCCCATTTCTCGTGGTGCACTGTTGCACGCCGAAATCGAAAAATGTATACTGAGAAGTTCCCCCCGTCCATACCCCCCCAAACACCGCTCTGCAAAAAAATATTTTATGTCAGGCAACGTGGTCCCTTGAACGCTATACTCGATAGTGCGTTCATTGGTTCCATTTATAAAAATATAGATGTAAAAATCGGTCCATTTGTCCTGGCATTTAACATTTCCTAGTCTCCTTGATCTTACCACGTGCATGTACTTACATTCACGTATTTCTTTAAATACCGACACCCTTTATAAGCGAGTAAATGTAAGAATGCTTGCTGAAAGACTTCATCAGAGCAACTGGGCTTTACGCACTTAGGCTAAATTGAGATAACTTTTCATATTAGGCTGTCAGGCGCTGAAAGTTCAAGGGCTAACGCCAGCAGAAATTGTTGGAAATACAACGCGGCTATACACGCTACGCATGTGAAATGCTAGAAGACCCCATGTCAGAATACGGCAACGGCCTACAGCAAGAAGTGCAGTGAAAAAAAGTAAAAAAGCTTTGTCTTTTGCACATCTATGTCCTTTCTCGTTCGTTAGTTATCACGAAATTACGAGTGTGCGAAAGTGAAATTCAAACTGCCAGCGGGTTTTTGAAACGCCCATATTCTCTGGAAGATAATGCACGGCTGTGCTAGCTGTTGGGTAGGTTTAGAGGACGCGTTAGGGCAAAAAAAGTATGCGCATTCCATGTATTGTTGGAATCGTAGTAAGCGAAGCTTTCTATGCTGTTTGCGTTGATTGACCATAATTAGCGGTGATGTTGACGAGGACTGTGTAATTTCATCAGCGTTTACTTCAATACGAGAGGGGCCAGTTGATGTTAAACGTTGCCTTGGATTCACCACTGCTGTTCGTATGCGTGGTGCACAGAACACACAGGCCGGCGCGTTTGCTTGAGGCATTCTCGTGCGCCATTGCTCACAATTTCTGAGAGGGTGGAGTGTTATCATTCCCTCACATAGCGCATCGCATCGTGACAGAAGTGTAAAACTTTAAATATTGCGGTAAAGTTTAACTTTTGCTGTACTGCAACAAAATTGAAATTGTCCTGCCAAACCACGACCTCGTAACATGGCGCGCCATAGTGGTGGACTCCGGATAAATTGTGACACCCTGCTGTTCTTTACCGTGCACCTAAATCTAAGTGCACTTGCGTTCTCGTACTTCGCTCCCGTCTAAATGCGGCTGCTGCGGTCGCGACTGAACCCACGAACTCGAGCGATGCCATAGCCGTCAAGCCACCGCGGCTGTCACAAAACTGTTGACGTGCGACCGCTTCCTTAGCGTGACCTGATTGATTTATGACAGATTGTAGAGTTTTGCCTCCCAAAACCACGATTTGGTTATGAAGTGTGCCGTAGTTGCGAACTCGGATTAATTTCGACCTTCTGGGATTCTTTAAAGTGCACCCAATGCACGTAACACGATCCATTTTGCATTCTCCTCTTCCCCCCCCCCCCCGGTGAATATGCGACCGCCGCGGCCAGGATTTGATGCCGCGACTGTGTGCTTAGTAGCATTTAATGTGACTTTGCATCTGCACACCCTGTGTCAGTTGTCCATTTGACAACTTTGCATGGTGTTTATTTTTCAGAAACAGCAGGCACGTACTGTAGCGAACCTTGAACACAATTTCGCTCCGTTTTTCAGCAACCGCATTCGTGCCTATATTACTAGCATTTCCTTGCCTTCTTTTGTCACCCTTCCCCAACTGCCCCCTTCACAACCCTTCCTTTGTATGGCAACTGAGAGAGAAGAGTGGCAAGCCTGTTACTCGTTTCGCGACTGCGTCTGTTCTACCCATGCTGTGCCTCCTCTGCCCCTCCTCTCTGCCATTATGTCTCGATTCCCTCAGACGCGCACGTTAGTAGCAAAGTAAGTGCTGCAATTTCTGCAGTGCATTTGCGAGTGTCACGGATAACTACAGCTGTCAACAGAGTAATGCTGCTACGCTCAATACCCTCTGCAACTCCAGAGGGCATTTTCAACATTCGACGTGGTGCAAAGGTCCAAGAAGAAGCAAAGAAAGCTTCGCAAAAAAGAAAAAAAAAACAAGTTACTTTTCACTGCGCGCCCAGCTTGCCATTTCTATTCAAGGGCACAAAAATGACACAGTCATCCCAGAGAGGTTTCCAATGCTTTGGTCGCCCGCGTATGCTCACGAGTGTTTAGCAGCATATCGTTAGAATAAGCGGAAGCACTCACGCCCACCTAGCATTGCAACGAACATGACTTGGATATCTGCCTGCCCAAACAATGGGTCAAACAATTCCAAAGTTGAACTCAAAGCGCATTCTGCTTTCCGAGAATGTTTACGCACCTTTGAGGGGTGGTAGTCTTGTGTACTCCTTTGTTTGTCACACAGAAAGAGCCCCTGGGAGCAGGGAGAAAATCAAATGTTGCTATGGTGTTGACGCTTGCAATCAGAAATTGGACCTTTCTGTGGCCATTGGAATCTACGTTGATCTCGCCATGTGTTACGTTCTTAAACGATGCGCTAGCTCAACCCCTGCTATAAAGCTATTGACCGACAATATATTTGGGGAATTCAACAAGGCATCGTTGCAGAGAAATGTTCTTTGTAATGCTTGTACAAGATTCAAAATGCTCAGGTGAAATACTGCCTTTGCGATCACCAACTAATTGAAGTGCTCCAGAAAGTAATTAGGGAGGTTTAAGAGGGCCATGCAATTATATTGCATGAAATGGAAGTTTATGACAACCAGTGAGATCAAATTTTAACGGCCACGTTGAGTTACCGAAACATGCATACCTCTATAACGTTTTCAAAGGTGTCGTGTATTTTCATTCGTTTGGAACTCTTGATGCACCTGGTCAAAAAAAGCAGGTTTGCTTTAAATTAGGCTATGATCTCGTGAAGATCCACAGAATAGCGATTTCTTATTTAAACTCTAAAACAAACAGTAATTATGATTAAATTTTAATATGAACGTTTTCTTCCTACAGATCAAGATTCGAAATTGTAGATAACTATTTTTCCTTTCTAGAGGAAAATTCGTAGTGATAAAACGAGCACCAATGCCCCGGTCAGAGCCACGTGTTCAAGCATCACATCACCCCTGCCATGAATGAAGACATCATCTGTAGGTAAAATTCAGCAATGATGACGGAAAACGGCGGACGAAGCTAGCTTAGTCCGCCGTTTTCAATGCCCGAATAATATTACGATGGATACATTGTATCCGTATTTGACATTGTATTCTAATGTAGTTGAGATCGCGAAACACAAAACTATCGATACACTGTTAGGTCTGTAACGCACCTTTAAGACCGCGCGTGATCAGCTATTCTACGGTGAACACGTCGTTTGAAATTCCAAAAGTATCACATCGATTGGGATTACCATGTGGTATATCAACGAAAAAGCAAGTATAGGAATTGTAAGGAGGGCAAGAACAACTCCCTAAATACACGCACCCTATCATAAAACGTTTGGACAAAGTTATTCCGCTTTTTATGCAATAGAACATATACTTATGGACGTAAAATACCGAAGTGACAGAACGAGGCGCTACTATATCAACGGGCTTAAATAAGAACCAAGTCATTACGAGTCTCTTAGTCGGGTGAAACGCTAGACAAAAACTCGTGGCACTACGCACACCAAAGTAAAATTTAAAAAAGAAACAATACGCTTCGGCTCCCACACGGGAGCCTTATTCGAAGGTAAAATAAACACAGTTGTTCGAGAAGCTCGTTTAAACAGTCTTGATCACGTGAGGCAGGCAGCGCGCATACAGTGGCCGCGGATTGCCATTGCTCCAGCTCAGAGTGTGTGGCGTAGTGCGAATCATGAGACAAAGGTGTCGAGATAGCCCTTCTTCCATGGCACGGACGCTTGCTTTCTCGCATTCGATTGCGTGGACGCTCGGAGCGGCATGCTCAGCCAACCCACTGGATTTCACATTTTCTTTTCTCTTGTCGTAATTGTGCTGTTTAAGGCGTCTTTCAATATCACCAGTTTCGCGAATATACACCTAGTCACAATCCGAGACGAAACGTCTTCTTTTCATTTAAATTTTACTTTGGTCTGAGTAGTATCCCGGGTTTTTGTCTACCTTTCCACGATATTCCATCCCGACCAGACGGGCTTCCGTCAAACACTGAAATTCAGTCTGTTACTCCAAATACGTGAGCGTTCTATTCTTTTTTTTCAAGTAACTTCACTTATAAAATAAGTTTCCCAATACGAGAAAGCGGTGGAAAAGTAACTAATTTAACACCAAACACATGGTCAGAGAATGCGAAGGACATAAACACAGTACGACGCAAGATATTTCCTCACTCGCGGTCAGCCTTACTATTTTCTATAAAATGCTTACGGTAAGCTCACCAGCATTTCTTTGTTGCGAGCTTCTTCAGAATAGGGAAAACATGGCTCACACAAACTCCCCAGAACGGTCTTTTATGCTCCCTACATTCTTGTGCTATATGAACGTGGGGGTGCATGACTAAAATCTTTTCGTAACCTGCACTAATCAACACGATGAAATATCAGCATTCGTATTTAGGTAGCTACTAGGTTGGAAAATATAAAAAAAGCAGTTATTTCGCAATATATGTTCAGAAAGTGTTTCAGCTCTAACAGGAAGCAATCAAACTTAAGAAGACTTGCTGAATTACAATTTCATCAAAGCAGCCTGCTTTATGCATTGAGGCTGAGAGAAAGTTGAGACAACTTTTCATATCAGGCTGTTAGGCGCTCGTAGTTGAAGGGCCAACGCCAGCAGCATTTCTTGGAAATACAACGGTAATGCACGCTACCGTTGAAAACAGCCAAAAGACCACGATTCAGAATATAGCACTGGCCTATGGCAAAGAGTGATGTGTAAAAAAGTAAAAGAACATGCTATGTCTGCATTTTTCATATCTCTTTATTACCTAAAAGCTCTGAAGAATGTCTCCTGTTTCTTTCGTTACTTATCAGGTAATTACAAGTGTGAAAGTGATAGGCAGATTGGAAACGCATTTTCGAAAAATCTCTAAACATTGGTAGACGATTCACCCCTCCGCTAGGCGTAGGTTAGTGCGCAAGGTACGTTCGGACAAAAGAAATGAGTTACATTCCACTGAATACGCGCCCAGCTTGTCATTTCGATTCATGGGCACAACGATGGCACGGTTATACCAGGTAGGGTTTCCGTGTTGTGGTCGCCCAGGTGGGATCATGAGGTACAAGCAGCATATCGTGCGAATAAGCAGAAGTACTCAAGTCCTCCTAGCATTCCAGAGAACCTGGCTTGGACATCGGCGAGACCAACAACGGGCCAACGAAATCCCAGGTGCATTCTTTTTTTCCGAAAATGTTTAGCCGGCTATGAGGGATGGTAGCGATATCTGCTCCTTCGTTCGTCAGACGCAAAGAACCTTCGACCGCACGGCGAAACTTGAAACCTGACCATGGTTCTGACACACCTGATGATTAATGACACCCTTCAGCAGCCGTTGCCGTTATCGTTATTGTCACCATGTGGTTTGTTCCTGAATCAACCACCGAACACCGGCCCGGAGGTTTATACTATTCAGCGATAATATATTTGGGTAATTACACAAGTGATCTTGTTTATGTTTCAGGAAAATGTTTTAGACGATGCTTGGAGATATTTCAAAATGTCTGGGTGAAATATGTTCTTTGCAAAACTTCATAGTGTAAGTGATCCAGAGACTAATTGGGGAGCTTTAGGAGCACCATTTAACTTACCTGCAGGAAATAGGTAACGTTATACACAAACACTCAGATCAAATTTCCTGCCATGGCATAAATTCATTTGTCAAGTTTTCGAAAATAGTGTACGAATATGACTCTTTCAAGCATGTTGTTTATTTGCAGTCTTCTGCAGCTATTGATGTAGCTGTAAAAAAAATGCAGCTTCGCCGAATATTAGGCTGCGATTTTGTTGAAAGCCACGCAATACCGATCTGGGTTTTTGGATATTGCAGTGTCAAATAAACCAAAATTAGAAATAAATTCTCAGATAAACATTCTTTCTTTATACAAATGAATAATTGATAGTGTAGATAAACATTTGACAAACAAAGATGAAAGTCAAGATTTGCACAAGTATATCTTAGTGTGAAATCAAGGGACCACGTGTGAATTATTCTTCAATCCGATGGCGGCATGAAATTGTCCTATATTACAATGAGCTGACGTGAACAATGAGAATGACTTAACATTTTAGAACTCATTCAGTGAGATACTCTTTAGAACTCAATTATGCATTTCCATCTATTATGAAAGCAATATCCCCCTCTTCTAGTATAATCTCCCCGTATACAAGAATTAAAATTCCGTTTTATTGTACATGGGCACAATTTATTAAAACACGCGATATATTTTTGACATATTTCTTGTTGTGTAGGAGAAGAAGAAAACGTCGCATCTTATAATCTACAGTGTGAAACAAACTTGTTCTTTTTAATCGCAAGACAGTCTCCAGAAAAATGCTGCTGCTGTCGTTCTTGGCTCTTCCACTATTCTGCATGGACTGTATCAGCGGTCTAAACATTTCTAAAACGCACATAAAGTCGATATGTTGGCAACGTTTATATAACACGGCCTGTTTCGTTCCATTCGCAACCCCTACGCAAAACGTTTGCGATTGAAATTGCGGCATTCATTACCAGCAGAAAAAGTTTAATGTAGGTAACAGAGCAAGCGCTTGAGAGTACACGATGGTTTATTTAGTAACCGCTCAAATTTCTCCTAGCACTTATATTATCTTGCTCTAGCCGAGCTATGTTATACGATTCCTCTCCTCCCATCTTTCATCTCCCCCATCCCGCTCCCATGTGTAGGGTAGCAAACCGGTTAAGCGAAACTGGTTAACCTCCCTGCCTTCCTTCTCCACTTTTTCCTTCTTTTGTAAACAGGACGAGTTTAATTAAATCAATGTTTCATCGGCATTGTGTCTAGTTGCGGCTTACATGCACGTCACAAAACCTTTCTTGAAGGAAGTATTCCACTTTTTAGACCTAACTATTACATATTAGACGTTAATATTTGTCTTTATTAGGTTTGCGAATTATGTGTAATGAATACCCTGCGCAACCTCCAACTGTGTTTCCATCGCTGAAAACAGCCCCTTCGAGATGCACCTGAACTAACGTGTGTATTCATCAAAATGCAGAAAGCCACTTACAATGCAGTTGCGGAGCACGTGTTTTTTCTGGTCGTGACGGTAATCAGTGGTACAGGGCTTTCGTGATCGCAAAGAAAAATAATTTTTTATGGTCGTACTTCCCGTTATTTACGTCGAAACTGTGGAAATCACGATTTACGGTACGAGTCTAAAACATAATGTTTAAAGTAACAAATGATATGTTTGAATGTGCAATGTGCTTTGCTTTCTGTTTAACTATACTTGCACAAAAAATTGAACAGTTGCCACGCACTGTGTGTAATCCATGTAAGTGAAGCTATATCTGCTGTTTGCTTTGATAGGCGATAATTAGCGGCGATAACCGCTGAGAGGATTGAGCATTCTCATTTGCCTCACGTGGCACATCGCGTCGTGGGAGAAGTACAAAACTTTAACTGAACTAAAAGGTGGTATACTTGCCAGAACCACAATCGGATTATGAGGTACGTAGTAGCGGCGCACTCCGGATTAATTTTGATGCAATGGTATTTATTTTAACATGCCCCTGAATAGGGCACATTCTTTTTATTTCGCCTCCATCGAAATGCAGCTGCCGCAGTCAGGGTCACATCTGCGATCTCGACCATTGGCACAGGCGGACAGCTACCGTAGGAGCACAGTGAACTGTTTATTTGACATGCTACGGCTTCCGCAATGTCGCCTAAACCCTGCAGTGCGCTTTAATTAATGCGGCATTGCTTCTGCGCACCTTGCATATGTTGTCAGTTTGACATATTTGCATGGCGTTTATTTTTCAGAACACGCTTAAACGTACGGTAGCGTTGCTTCAACCTATAGACCGTTTTTTCGTAGGCGCCCCCATATTGTGATGCAGTGGCGCCGCCTATGAGCAGCGCCATACTGGCTTGGGTGAAAGCGGTCTTTGGCATGGCAGGTATACGCTCGGCGGTAGGTTCTGGCGTTTGTTTTCGCGCTAGTGCGGTCTGTTTAGTATGACGTGCGTCTTCTACGTGGTAAATGGTTCTGTGAGACGTGCTGAAGTGGTTTAAGGGGTCATGGCCGGAATTTTTGCTGGCGTTGAGGTGGACGGAACACGCAGCGTGATGTGTGCGAGCATATTTGAGCCTACAATCAGCCTCAGAAATCAATTGTTTATTTCCGAATGTTCCAATCACTAATGCGGCCTATTGCAATTTTATCCTCTATTTCTAAGCTGCGGTTTAGGAGCCATGAAACATACGCGACGATCGTAACAGCGTGGGTACCGTTCTGCTACGATAGGAGTGACAAGCATTCAAACTGTCCGCTGCAGGTTACATTGCGTGACTACTTGGTTGGATGGATGAAGTTTCCACCCATGAATAAAATAGTTTTGGCTAGTAAAAGCAGCATACCTTACAGTCTGAATTAAGCTTGTCCAGCAAAGCGACCGTTTACGAACTGCGCGAGCGTCCTAAGCAGTAGTAGGTGCTGGATTACAAATATCTTTGTACTATATAGCGCATGGTCCAAACATACGGCATCAACGGTCATGTATTTATAAACTTTGTGCGGCGTTAGTGGGTTTTCGCTTGCTTTTTAGAGAAAGAGGATGATAACCGAATTTTCTTTTCGGTTGTGTTTGTTCAATTTTCTACGACGCACTCCCACGTATTACGGAAATTTGGCGCTCAAAAATAGCCATCGCATTCTTTTTATGCGAACCCTCTCATATATTATGGCTGTATACAGGCCAAAAAGGCAATGCCGAAGCACACAGCTTATATATGTATCGGGCTGGCTCACCAACCGCAGTGATCGCTGTGTTGAGCAGCGCCATAGGTCCCATGCAGCAAGGCTAGCGTAGACATATGATAACGTCAAGCATACTAGACTTGAAACGCGTGAGAACAATGTTAGTGTATCACAAATATTTGATAGCGCCTGCCACTCAGATGTTTCGTGGTTGCCTTAGGTTGGCCGTGCACGAGCGTGCGCTCTTATGTTTTATGTTTTACTTCCTGCGCCAATCGATCAGACAGCGAGTTGATTTACTCTTTAATGCTGGTAATACAGAGATGCCGGTTTTCTTTGTTGTATTAAAATCGATATAAGCAAAATAATAAACAACACATACACGCAGGGCGACTGATAATGCGCGTACACCACGGCTGATTTTTGCGCCCCCAAGACATATTTCTGCCTACTGTAGTTACCCATGCACCGAAAGGCTTCCCTGACGACCTTATATGAACTAACATGGCGTAAATTTCACAAAGTAAGATCTAAAACATCTCGAAATCGTTCCGCAGCACGCGAGAGCAATACTTTCAAGCAGCGCCGCGCCGGATCGCCCAAGCCAGAGAGGAGGAAAAGCTCTCCGCGAGCCCTATCCTCCTCGCCCGATGAAGCGGTCTATATTTACCCCGCTTCCCCTTAACAATGCACTGTCTAGTAGCAGCGTTTCTTTGCCTTCTCAAGTCAAGTATTCTTCATCCTCCTCCCCCCTCTCCCCTTTTGTGTGGGAACTGGGAGCAAAGAGTAGCAAGGCTGTTATTCCCTGGTTTCGCGACTGCGTCGGTTATACTCATTCTCCGCTTCCACTCCCCCCCACCTCCTAACCATCCTAGCTTCCCTGAAGACACGCACGCTGCTAGAAAGGTAAAGGCTCGAATTTCTGCAGTGCTTTTGAGAGGGTCACAGATAATTACAGCTGTCAAGAAGCTAATCGGGCGACGCCAAGGAAGCTCCGGAGGGTTCTGTGCGCATTCGACACGGTGCAAAAGGTCAAGTGAGTTTCATTGTAAGGTTTGTAGCCAGGCAAGCCAAGATGGGGACAAATTGAAGGTGAAAAATGAGGATAGGGCGCTTTCCACCTTTTGACCCCGTCTCCTGTTGCCCTGTTACTAATCTTACAATGAATCCTAACCAAATGGACCAACATATGGTCTGTGGTCAAACGAGTTTCTCGCCTCTCCTTTGTTCTCTGCTAGGCTCATTTTATGTATATACATTCTCTGAACCACCCACGACGTGGCCTGCGGTTCAGCAGCAACAGCAGCAGCGGGAATGTAGAAGAAAGAGGCAAAGCAAGCATCACTTTAAGAACGGTACACTTCTTGCGCCGAGAGCTCACGTCCTACGATAGAGACACGTCTTATTCAGAAATGGCCTGCACTGTATCCGACAGCGTAGAGTTTATCTATGTTGAGTGTTGGTCAAGTATTGTCGAAGTCGTCATACTTTCTAGCAGTGAAATACGAGCAGGACGGAAACGAGAAGTGGAGTTTTCAATTATTTAAGCAAACAACGTATTCAAATAATAGTACTCGCCACTTGTCGTCGTGGAAGAAAACAGCACATCTAGAGACTTATCAGATTCCTATCAATGGCATTTTTTGCGTTATTCCGGTCAAGAACACTGGAAGATTCAGACGGGTAGAAGGTCGGCGCCTAGCAAAACAAGTTGAATGTCAATATAGTGAATTTTCAAAAAATATTGCATATCTTTTTCAAAGTGACGCATATAGGTAAAACATACACAATTGACCGGGACGATAAACGCTAGAGATACACCCATTGCGAAGAGCCGAAGTGTCAAGTTTAGAGGAGGGGAAGTTCCCAAAAGCTCGGAATAGCCAGTTTGGTGCAATCACGCTAAAAATACAGAAGAATATTTTTCTAGCCCTGTTTCCACATGCCACCAGTTTCTGCGAAGGCGTTAGATAATTTTCAAAAAGATGGCTGCTTGGTCTACAGAGTTCGACTATGGGACCTCCTTATGTATACTACGCACATGTAATTATCTGTACTTTCACTAATCAATAAATTATGAAATTGGTCTGGTTGGTAAATTATGTTCTGCTCAATGAACAATCCTTTTTTTAGCGCAAATCGTAGTAAGGAACAATGCGACAGGATAGAGCCCACGCTAACTACACAGGTTATTGCTCAGATGGCGGGAACATAGGCAAAATCGAGGAGGGGAGGAAGGAGGATAAAAGAGGGTTTGCAATAAATTCCTATCTACATGTGAAGAAACACGCATTACCTCGAGAGGAACTGATCGTATTTTTCTAATTGGGTAATGGAAGTCCACTCGTACAAGTTTTTTCAGAGGACAGCTACTTGTCAGGCTGCTAACTTGAGATACGCGACCAGAATGTCGGGCTCTCTCAGGTGGCCGCAAATACATCGCCATTGTGGTCCATGTAGCTGCGGCCGCACAATAACAAAAAATGTATGATGGACAACTCCCATGGTGCATTTTACATCCTTTCTAAATGTTTCTTCCCACAGCTCATCACGGAGGTTCAATATGAACTGTTGTAAATACCGGCTTAACAATTCTTTTCAGAGAACGCGACACTTAGAGTAAATAAGGTAAAGTCATAAGGTAAGGTACAAGGTTTCTTGTCTTGCACATGTCTCTTCCTTTATAAAATATCGAAGAAGTGATTCCGCTATATCTGAGTGATGTGCTCAAGGAAACCTGCAGAATTTCTACTTTAAACTCGTCAATGAAAGCTCTTTTGCACCTGCAAATGGCAACACCTTAAAAACGACGCCTCTATACATGCTTTTGCTATCCCTCGCTGAACAAGCTTTGAATGCACGAAACTTAAAGGTAGCAGAACTTTTCTTGCGCGAGGTATATATATTTCCAGCAAACATGTTTCGCCGTGAACAAAAGTTGTAAATCTGAAAATCTCAGCTTGTTATTCAAGGAATATATTGTGATCAATACCAGATTATTCATCCAAGAAGAAAAAAAATGTTGAAAATATTTTTCACCTCTTGCCTGGCGTCACACTGTTCTGCACAAACTATGAATTAAAAACATTCAAAATAACGGAATAGCTTAACAGTATTTGTCTCGCCAAGGTCAGCATACGGGCACTTGTAATAGCCAGCTAATAACATATCACTGATGACTTGGGCAAAACATTCGCCGAGGCACACACCCTGATTATGAATAATTCACATGTCCTTCGTCAAGATGAATGCTGACTGTGATGCACTGTTTAATGTTTGTAAGGTAGTATGCATTATCGCGACTTCATAGTTTAAAGTGAAAGCTGTGTCTGCGTTCAGTTTCTAGAAACCAGTTTAGTGGGGCATTATGTGCAGTCAATTCACGTTTGCAGAAATTAGCGTGGACACACCATACATATAAACACGTCAGGGCCTGTTCAAGGAAACTGCGTTCGATAAAACGGCATTCCTCCAAACGCAACTGACACCACCGGTTGATGACGCTTTTCAGTATATTTCATTTTCCTGAATAGTAAATGTCCTTGTTCTGATATTTCAGCGGTAAGGAACGAAATTATAATAAGAAACACACTCCATCCCAAATCCTTAGTTTTACATGAGAGTGAAGAGGTCAACTCAGCGTTCTTATCGAATAGGCCTTCTCTGGTTGAATTTACAGTAAGATAGAAAAAAAAGGAGCTGCATTTCACTGGAATTTTTAACATTTTATAGTCTCCTTGAACGTACCACGTGAACCTACTTCTGTTCATGTATTTATTTTCATTCCTACATGCTTTATGAGTAAACAAATAGAAGAAGGCTTGCTGTAAGACTTCATTCTTCACCAAGACAAATCTGTTTTAAGCAGTGAGGCTGGGAGAAAATTGAGATAACTTTTCAAATGAGGCTATTAGTCAATTAAGGTTCAAGGGCTAACGACAGCAGGAAATCATGGAAATGCAACGCGATAATATACGCTGTTATTGAAAAAAACGCAAAGGCAACGACTAAGGATATGGCCTCGGCCTAAGGCAAATAGTGCTAAGCCAAAAACAAAAAAAAGAAATAGAGCTTTGCTGCATTATGCATGCATATTTACAACCTGAGAACTTTTAAGAACATGGTCCTTTGTCACTCGTTGCCTGTAAGGAAATTACCAGTGTACGACCGTGAAAGGTACAGGGGTCTACGGGCTTCCCAGAAGTGTACATACTGTGAAAGAGATATGTCGACTGCTCTAGCAGTTGAGTAGTGGGCAGGATGCCTTGGGACAACAAATAAGTGGCAGTTCCCTGAATGCGCGCCCAGCTATCCATTCGCAGGCAGAACAATGGCACGATCTTCCCAGGAAGGATTTCCATGGAGCGGTGTGGTCGCCCGCGTGTGATCACGAGGCGTTAAAATAAGCAGTTAAAATAAGCAGGAACACTCAAGGCCTCGCATTCCAGAAAACCTGACTAGGAAATCGGCCGGACCAACAATGGGTCAAAGACCTCCCTGGTTCTACTCCAAGTGCATTCTATTTTCCGAGAATGTGTAGGCACCTGTGATCGCCCGTAGTCGTGTGTGATCCATTGTTCGTCAGACACCAGGGGCCCTTCAGTGCGCGGGTGAAAATCTAACCGTGACCTTGGTTTTGACACGTGTGAAGACTCATAGCGCCCTTCTGCAGACATTGCCAATATCGTTATTGTCGCCACGTGGTTTGTTCGTTGGCCAAGCACCGAACACCGGCCCGGTGGTTTATACTATTCAGCCATATTATATTTGGGAAATTACACGAGAGATCTTGTTTATACTTCAGGAAAACATTATCTTTAAAAATTGAATTCTGCGTCTTTACGTGCCAAAACAACGATCTGACTATGATGCACGCCGTAGTTGGTAACCCAGAACACTTTGAACAACTGTGGTTGTTTAACGTGCAAATAAACCTAAGTACACGGATGTTTTCGCACTTCGCCCCCGTCTAAATGCGGCCACCGTGGCCAGGATTCGATGCCCCGACCTCTTGCTTAGCAGCCCATCACTACAGGCACAAAACAACCATGGCGGGTAGAACACATTATTGATTATGCTCATAATAAAAAAATTCAGCGTACTTGCGTGAAATAAGTCCTTTTCAATAACATACAAATGCAAGCACTGCAGAGGGTAAGTGCGGATATTTAAGATGGCCATATAACTTACCCGCCTGAACTGGAACACGTCTAAAACAACTTAAGTCCAATTCACTGCTATGTACTAAATCTATTTGTCGAGTTATGGAAAGAAATATACTATTACAACGTTTTGAAAACCGTGGTTTATTTACACTTCGACTCTCGATGCAATTGGTCAAAAGATGTAGCTTCACTGGAAATTAGGCTGTCATTCTGCACAAGACCACGCAATACCAATCTCTGTTTTTTTTTTAATGCGAGATTAACACGAATTAGGAATAAATTCTAAACTTAATGTTTTCTTCTTGGTAAAGATGAATAGTTGATAGTGTACATAAAGATCCAATAAGCAAACATGAAAGTACAGATAAACAAAAGTGTAGCTTCTGTGGCATAAAAAGCAGAATAAATTCTTTCTAACTCGCTATCACAGGGTGTGATACTCAGGGAGTTGTTGTCGACCTGCCTGCCTATTGCTATTTTTGCTTTTGCGTTGATATACCGCATGGTCATCCGAATCGATATGATAATAGAACGACGCATAGCCCGATGGACAAAGATAGAGAGACGACTGGCATTGCGCTGACTTCACACAATATATGATTGCTGTTGCCAAATCACGCGTATAATAAACGTGAGGGCGCGTGTGCAGAAAATGGAAAGTGGACGAAATTCGTGTGCTAAATGCACGGTCCCCTCTGCATGTTCTCCGCCTCTTGAAATGGTCGCACCTAATTTGGGACCCTTACTTATCAAGAGTCACTTTTTCTCAGTGCGACATGTTGACGCGAACATGCCTCGATGGCATTGATTTCTTCATAATGAGAGTGAGAAAAAATATTTTTATATATTTATTGTATAGCGAGAGAACAAACTTTCCTAGTCAGAATCTGCGTATTAGAAACGCTGGCACTAATAAAAAGAATAGTGTTTCTTAACAAATGAGTGCATTTGGGAGGAGAAAGAGTGGTGAAGAAAATAGGGAGGCTTAAATTGCTTCGACAACACTATTGGCCGCATTGCATGACCGGCGTATATAGGTCACTTTCAATTGTAAAAGGCATGGTTCTTTGAGAACGCGAACAATTCTGCTATACATTTTCTACGAATACATAGTGTGTTGGTATTTTACTAGGTTCTGAATGTGCTTTGCCGGTTACGGAACACGTAAGATACAAAATTTCCTATACACCCCATTTCTCTTGTTTTCGTCCAGAGAATTGTCAAAGATCCCCTGGGACATATGCTCGAAGTCTCGTCTCTTGGCACGATAATTCAGATACGCGAAGAATACTTTCACGAAAATTCGGCAACCAGAATTGATAAACAAGACTTCCTTAATCAACACTTTAAATAATTAGGGTAGGGCACACTTGGCTATGTAGTAGTTCAGTGCGGTGAGCACTTTTCGCCTGGGCTACTAGGATGTACAATAGAACAAACGGGAAGAGGAAGAAACGGCTGATATAGATATAAAAAAATATCACACCTCCCAAACCAGACACGTGGGGTGGGATCTACCACGCTGTCTGAGCGTTTCCGTTTGCTATAGGTAACGATGCACCTTGAAGTGATGTAGAATTTACATCAATAACGAAATTACTTTTCATACACATATTCGAAAAAGCAGAAATGGAACGACCATGCTTCGTCGCCCTCTTGTGAGTGCATGACGCAAAACTTGTGTCTACATCAGTATTCGCTCCAAGGTGACAAGCCTTGAAAGTCACCGGCTGCTATTCGTTAACTACGGTATGTGCCATAAAAAAAATTGATCTAAGTTGTAAGCCAGCTTCTGGCATAGTTTCACCAACGTTTTGTTATGCCCAGCTGAGTGGAATATCACATACAACAACTACGGAGAACCGCATAAGAAGATTACCACGTGCTGTTTTGCACCTCGGAGTTTGTCTAAAGTAAACAGGGGGTTACAAGAACCTGTACATGTATAAAATGATAGAGGTGAAGGGATAGGGTAGTGCTTCCTTTTATTTGGCCTCTACAAAAGCTCCCGGCTTTTCCACACCGTATTCTCATTCTCCTTCATCACCTTCGCTGCTCGCATAGTTAGCCACAGCCCCATCAAACCACGTGACCGTTTCGAAGCTCCTCCCCCACGACGACAAAGCCAATGGGTACAACTTGTCGAGCACCCGCCTGAATTTTCCTCCTCACATCGCCGCTTGCAGAGAGCCCTGCCAGGCTTTAAAAACCGTCGCAACCTTCTCCGCAGCCAGACTTGCTCCAGTAGCAGCGACGATCGTCCTTAACACGTCGCATATATCGTCAGCCCACGTGCTTTAACCGATCACTGTGACCAAACATCGACTTGCTGACCGAAGCTGCTGACGACGTTCGTCAGAGAGACACCGCCTGCTGGAGAATCGACTTCATCATGGCAGAACCACAGTTCAGCTGCACCACTGCCAACAGCGAGAACCATCTCGTTCGGGGCCCCCCGCGGTCCTTGGAGCAGGGCCACCTGGGCAGACGGAACAGCGGCCCGTCTACCTACCTCGTCCGAAGGAATGACAGCGCCTTCTTGCAATCGCGACCCATTACGTTTTTGGAGCCACTACCATGGGTCCGCGTTTGCGACGGCTGCTTGGTGGTTCCTGCACTGGCCGTGCGACTCCCCTGCGGCCACACCCTGTGCGAGGAATGCGAGCAGAACGCCTTCGTCCGTCCGACAGCACGGCGGCGCCGAGATGCCAGTGTTGTTGTAGCCAAGCACCGCACAGGCCTGGGTCCCGTGGACGAGACCTACTTTGCCAAATGCCAGCTGAGGGCCGTGATCTTCCCCCTGGATAAGCTGCACCGCCATCGCGCCTTCTGCGTCAACAGACGCTTCGGCTGTCCATTCCAAGGCGAGCTGGGAGAAGTCAAGGAGCACTGCTTCAGCGACCGCTGCGTCCGACGCAAGATCTGCCTCCTTTGTAAACGGAAAGACATCCTTGCATGTGACACCCGGCTGCATTCGAAGCACTGCTCCCCATACCAAAAGCGAATGTCAAAGCAGAAGCCTAGCCAAGAATGAAGAACACTCCTCGTTTTATTATCGCAATATGTGAATAAAGAATCATGTTCATGTATTTCACGCAGCCTTTGAGTGATGATTACACGTGCCTTGTGATCTGCCTGATACGGTGTGAACACGAGCGTGACGTGAGTTTTCTGTTATGCTATGGGGGTTTACGTGCCAAAACCACTTTCTGATTATGAGGCACGCTGTAGTGGAGGGCTTCGGAAATTTTGATCGCCTTGAGGTTCTTTAACAGGCACCTAAATCTAAGCATACGGGTGTTTCGCGTTTCGCCCTCATGAAAATGCGGTCGCCGTGGCCGGGATTCCATCCCACGACATCGTGCTCAGCAGCCCAACACCATAGCCACTGAGCAACCACGCGGGTGTGAGTATCCTGTGGCATACAACTCGAAACAAGTTGTTTCTGCTTAAATGTTAATGTGGCTCGAAGTTTTCAGTTAACCAGAGTCGGGAGAGCACAACTAGAATGAACGAACGTTTTTGAGGAAATTCGCGGAAAATCGGTGCTGGGGGGCCAAGCAGTATTAATGTGCATTAGTGTAACAGGCGCCGTATGAAAATAGCCAGTCTGGTTTCCTTCCCATTTGTAGCATTTATATACAAGGCGTAAGAATTATCGGGCCTCCAGTCAGATAATTAGCGCTTCCTTGCCTTCTCACGTCACCGTTCGCCGATTCCCCCCCGCTTTCCCACACACGCACAACCCTCCTTTTGTATGGCAAAACCGAGCGAAGGGTCATTATTCGTTTCGCTACTGCGTAGGTTCTACCTATGCTGTGCCTCCTCTCGGACATTATATCTATAATATATATATAGATCCCTTCTGGATTCGCACGTTAGTAGAAAAGTAAGCTCTGCAATTTCTGCAGTGTTTTTCCGAGTGTCCCGGATAATTACACCTGTCAAGAGGGTGATGCTGCTACGCCCACGGAGCTCCGGAGGACATTGTGCACATTCGACGCGGTGCAAAGGCCCAAACAATTTTCTCGCGTAACCTTTGCTCTCGCCTGCACTACTGTCATGTGTACACACGCTAGGAACCCCCCTCACCCCATGTGGTATGGGAAAGCAGTGGGAAAGTCGAAGGGAGAGAGAAGGAAAGCTTTGTTAAAAAAAAAAACAAGTTACTGTCCAGTGAATGTGCGCCCAGCCTGTTATTTGCATCGATAGGCACAACAATGACGCGGTATACCAGACAGGGTGTCCGTGGTTTGGTCGCCCGGGTATAATCCCGAGGTGTAAGCGGCATATATCGTGTAAACAAGGAGGAGTACTCATTGACTCCTTGCATTCTAGGAAACCTGGTTTGGATTTCGGCGAGACCAACAAATGGTCAAGGAAATCCCAGGTTCAGCTCAAAGTGCATTCTTATTTCCGAGAATGCTTACGCACAAATAAAGGCTGGTAGCGGTGCTTGCTACTTTGTTTGTCAGACAAAAATAGCCCTTGGGAGCATGGCGAAAATTGAAACGCGACCATCGTTTTGCCACATGTGATGATTAATTGCGCCCTTCTGTGGCCGTTGCCATTGACGTTGATGTCACCACGTGGTTTGTTCGTGAACCATGCACTCTACCCCGGCCCTGAGGCTAGCACGATTCACCCGGAATACATTTGGTGAAAAAAACGACACATCTGGCTTATGTTTCAGGAGAATCTTCTATGTTACGCAAATAATAAATTCAAATTGTCTGGTTGATAAATCGCTTATATACAGGTCTTCAAGTTCAAGTTTATTCACATTTTTCTTGCGTACATGATAACAGCATTAGTAATGGTATTACATTCGGAGGTGCCATTGCTATGAAACTGTCAGGGGTAACACCTAATGCTATACATATCCGATATAGACTGCAGCATACTATAAAAGCGACACATGAGCAATAATTATTAACAGAAAAGCTAGGGGAAACGACATAGCTCGAAAGTCAAAGTAAACAACTAAATGAAAATATTGTACATACCGTCCTGACAATATACAACAATTAGTGTAAGCTGGAAAACATGCAAATGCAAAATAGTGTAGGCTTCATGAAATAAATTAAAACACTGAATTCAACAAAGCCAAAGGAAAAAATCGCTGTACAAAGCGGTGCAGCAATAAGCGAAAGCAAAATTGATGCTTCCAGGACCAATAGAAACACAATAAACGATATTTTTCAGCCAGCATGGTTGCTTGGTGGCTATGGTGTTGGGACGCTAAGCAGGAGGTGGCGGGATCGAATCCCGACCACGGCGGCCGCCATTAGATGGGCGCAAAATGCGAAAACGCACGTTTACTTAGATTTAGGTGCTCGTTAATTAAAGAACCCCAGGTGGTCCAAATTTCATGAGTCCCCCACTAAGGCGTCCCTCATAATCAGATCGCAGTATTTACAGGTTAAGTCGAATAATTTAATTTCTGAACTATATTTTACACGACTTAAGCATGCGTAGTAATAAAAAAGAAAAGAAAAAACGGAAGCAACATGTAATATAAGCAATACAAGAATGTTAGGATTAATAATTAGTGCAATTCTTGATATGACTTGTCTAGTAAATGTTTCTTGCGAAGGCTCAGAAGTATATTCACCAATGATGGTGATTTCATTTCGCATGGTATGGAATTCGAAACTAATGTCCCAGAGAAGACGGGATTTAAATTTCCGTGGTTTTTATTGCAACTCGGGTAAATTATCATTTGCAGAAAACCTGGTACTATTAGTATTTTTAGGACATAATTTGGGAAAACCAAGGTTAAAGTGTCATAATATTTAATCTTGAAGACAAATAGTGGTATCCTTTATTTCAACAGTTCTGTTAGTGGTAGAATATTAAGGCTTTGGTAAAGAGGTTTCCAGTACATAAAGATATTGCCAAAAATTATTAGTCAGAGCGCTTGATTTGGAAGGCGTTGAAGGGCCTCTAAGTGACAGTAGTAAGTGCTACCCCAAGATGAGATGCAATGAGAGAGATGGCGATGAATGTCGGAGTAATATAGTGAAAGTATAATGTGTCTGTGGAAATAGTTACGTAAATAAATGATTACATGGATGCCATAAGAAACTTCCTTTATTAGTGAATGAACGTGATCATTATGTTTTAGATGCTTGTCTAAGGTAACACTTAAAAACTTGATGCTGTTAATAGCCGGTATTTCTTCTTGCCCTATCGTGAGCACCTCGGGAGCCACATTAATAATTGGTAATAAAATATTACAAGTTTAGTTTTTGACGGGTTATTCTTGGCTCAGATAGTTATTCTTGCACCAAGCGCTGACATTATTCAAATCAGCGATGACCTTTTCTAGCAATACCGCGATGTTCTTGTGAGATGAATATATAGCTGTATTATCCGCATATAGTAAGCTGTCAATGTGGCGAAGTGTTAGGGGCAAGTCATTTATAAATAATAGAAAAAGCAAATTGCCTAGAATAGATCTCTCAGGTACTCCTTGGTTAGTAATTTTGGCAGTGGAACTGCTACCATGGACTGCGAAAACCTGGGCCCCTTTTTTTAGGTAACCTTTTTTAAGAATCAAAGCTGGACCAGTAATCCTGTAAGTCTCGAGTTTATGAAAGAGAACTGTGTAATTGATAGGGTCAACAATAGGGTTAAATGGGCTGGGGGTGAGGGGGTGCTTAAGTAAGGTCAAAAAAATTGCACAAAACAGTGATCCATCTACTATAGCAAGATTAATTTTATTCGCGAAACTAATGAGTACTAGTTCAAGTACATTAGGCATTGGGTGCCCATTACCATATGGTCTGGGAATGCAAAAAGAACCCGCGGACAACGCCTATCCAAGCAGCAACCGAAGACCAGTGGCAGGTGCAGCTGACAAGCCGAAAACCTGAGCACCAACTGCGGCTGGTGAGCAGGCCCAGGCTATCAGCACAGAACCACGGCCAACTTGAGTAGGGTGGCCGCCCTATTCAAATTTTCTCACTCGCTCAGGTGTTGGTACTGAAGCTTTTCCGCCACATTATACTCATTATACTTAATTAAATTGAAGAATACGGATTGGATGGTGATAATTAATACATTCGCGGTAACGCTCCTTGAAAACGGGTGTTATCTTTCTGTTCTTATAGAGAGCTTGGACATGTAGTGTTGCTCAACATATCTTCTTGTGATGTTAGCAAGAACAGGTGAAACTTCATTGTTTATCAGTTTTATTCTTGAAGGGTGAATGGAATCTAAACCTGCCTCGGTTGGCTTAAGTGATGATATGACAAAATGAACATTGCAACTGTAGAAACTGGATATCAGTAAGAAGAATGTGCACAGCACGAGAAATGAGAGAATGATAGAGGGCGCTGAGTGATTTCGGTGTAAGTAAAATAGTCATTGAAAGCGTTAGCAATATTATTTGGTTCGGTACATGTGTTCGACGCAATCGCTATTCTAGTTAATCGCGCGCGGGAGTCGTTTTTGTTCAGAAGCTCTTTAATAACATTTAATGTGCTTTTGAATGTCGCCACGTTTTGCACCTTTCAAAGCTGAATTGAATTATGAGGTTATAGGGACTAAAACAACGATCTAAGAGGCATGCCATAGTGCGGGACTCCGGAATTTTGGACCACGTGGGGTTACGCACACTAGTTTATTCGCATTTCGCCCCCTTTGAAATGCGGCCGCCGTGGTCGGGATGCGATCCCGCGACCTGGGGTGCTATGCAGGATGCGCCGAGTTTCTCGTTCACCCGAGTTTTACACGAGTTTGCTCGACGGCAGTCAGTGAACGGAGATAGCGCGGAACGCGCCGAAGGTGCAGGCAAAACATTATGTAGACAAAAAGCCGCGTATGACAACATGAGCGCACCCTGCGCGGCACGCTGCTTCCACGTTTCAAGCGCAGAAGACTGCAAAACGAAACGCGCCAGCGCCTCGTATTGTTATCAACGGATTATCGCAACTTAGCGATACCGTGACTGCCCCGCTGTCTGTCTGCACACTTGCCGCGAGCCGCTTGCCACGCCTTTCCCGGGCGCGTCAAGGGCGTGCCTCATCTTTCGCGCACTGTCTTTCTATTAACGCGATAGCGTTAAGGAGCTCGTGTCGCAGAAAAGCCGGTGTCGTCGGCGTCGGCGTCGGCGGCGTTGACCGTGAGCGATAAATCACGGCAGGCGCTTCATAAATAAAAAGCAACTTCCAAGATTCGCCCGGTGGGAATCGAACCCAGGTCTCCGGAGTGTGAGACGGAGACGCTACCACTCAGCCACGAGTTCGATGCTTCCAAGCGGTGCAAACGCGCCTCTAGTGAATGCGGTGTTGCCTTCGAAACGAGCCGTGGAAAGTTATACTGCGGTGTATATCGGTAATTATGAACATGTAACGTACAGAAGTCACAATTACACGAGTTGCGAAGTGCGTTTCCGCTGCATTTCTTCTGCGCTTTCCGCACACGGAGAGCCATCTTGCGGCAAACACAGAAGACCCCCTCCTCTCAATGTACGGCGCTGCCCCGACAGGAGGCGCGCCGCGCGCGCATTGGGACCGCTGCCAGGCGCGTCGCGGGACTCCCTCTCCCCTGACGACGCTTCGCCGTGCTGCCGGTTTAGATTACTATCTATCTCTCTGCCCGTGCCGATCACGACGTTTGGCGGCTGGCGGCTGACGGCTGGCGTAGATCGTTTCCCCTCCGAGACACCGAGTTCTTTGGTTCGTTTCTTTCGCTCAGGCGCACGTTTCGTTGCCGCGGCGAACGCTGCGTTGCTCGACGCTCACCGCGTGATAGGTGGGCGCTAAGTCCGATGCGGGGCGCATCGTAAGTGATCGCTGTGCCGTAGCGCATTGTCTTATACCCCTTGGCGGGTCGACGGGAACGCTGTCGCGTCCCACTCTTGAAGGCGAAGCTTAAGCGTCCTCCAATTTTTCTGCATCGAATGCGGACAGGGTACATGCGGCGCATTCTTGCACCTACACTTTCATTCAAACGAATACGTTAAAATACAACAAATAAAATAACAAACATTTTTATTTCTTTAGGTATCTGTTTTTCGTTTTCAACGCTAGAAATTTGTGATGACAAACGGAGATCAAGCAAATTATTAAATTTTGCACTTCTTGCCGCGAGTGGCGACAGGGAGGCGAAAGCTTAGAAGCGGTACGTTGAAGCGGGTTGCACGCACGAGGGCGTTCATACGGTGATAAGTCGCCTAGGGGCGCTGCAGTGCTATTCGCAATAAAGTCGGTCTTGAAGAGTCATGGCCACTCTTTCTCTATTAGGGGAATAGAAACGCAGCGCCGCGGTACGGCTGTTCATCGCAGGCGCTTCACTAGGCAATTAAAGCCCCCGCTGTACCCACTAAAAACGACACAACAGCTGTCGCTGCCAAATGGTGGTATGTTATTTTGGAGTGCGTAGTGCCGCAGTTCAGTGAAAATGTACCTGTTTATCTTTGTGCGCGAAGCCTCTGCGATACATTGCGAAAAGTGCGTGCTGCCCCAGCGACACAATTCATCGCTTGTCATCGCTTGCCCAGTGAAGGCGCCTCTGAGCGCATGTGCGCAGTATATGAGTGTGTTGTGCAGTCGAAGGTGCTTGCGGATTACCTCTGCTGGAGCCAGCAGTGATCGCAGATGGATATCGTAACGACACCGCAGCACTCGCATTTTGGCAGGTGAGGGCTCTTGTGTGCAGTTATGAAATCAGATTTCGAACGGAGAGAGGTGTTGGAACTGTTGAGTGCGCAGTGCTTGTGATGAAGAAATGCCATGGCACTGGGTCTAGAAGAGCGAGCGATTCTCGGACGCTGATCGTGTTTACGACGCTGTGGCTCCGTTTCATCACCGATGACAGAGCAGCCATCTCAAACGACTGCACTCCTCAGCATCGTCGTCCCCCTCGACGCATCGACGCCTTGCAAGCAGCTACAGTGACGTGCCGATAATTATTTACTGTGCGCTACGCGCCACAATGCAGGCAATGAAACCGTGTTGTGCGGCCATCTCAGCCCGAGAAGATGTATGCATGAGCCAGCGACAGTCAACGCTTTGTTTTTGATAGTGGTGCTCAGTACATCACCGATGACAGTGCGTTGTGCGTGTTTTGTGTCGGCGGTCAAGATTGTTGATGCCTCTCAGCTCGACACCGCGTCGCTGTTGCCGGAATATAAGTTGGGCGTGGCCCAACTGTAGTGGATGCGCGCACAATAGTTACATGCCTCGCGCGGGGCGTGACCTCTGGTTTTGACTGACAGGCGAACTCGTGCTAAACTCGTACATCGCGAAACCCCCTCCGAGTTCAACTCGGGAACATGGCGGCGGCAGCAGCAGCCTGTTTCATTGCATCCAGCGGCAGCAAGCGTCACTATGACCGTCCGGACCCGTTCACCTGCATGACCGACGGGCAGTTTCAGCGTAATTTTCGCCTGTCGAAGACATCAGTGTGCTGGCTGTGTGACGAGCTAGGCGAAGACTCTCGTCTGCGGAGACAGCGTGGCGGGCTTCATTCGCTCATCGTCGTAGAGCAAGTCATCTGTGCCCTCCGTTTCTACGGGACTGGGAGTTTTCAGGGAAGCGTCGGCGCCGAGCGTTACATTGGACGCCATCAAACTACTGTTGGCCACTGTGTCAGAGATGTGTCTGACGCGCTTATCGATGCGGCAGTGCGTAAGCTGTGGCTAGCTTTCCAGAATACTGCGGCGGAGCGGGCATATATAAAAGAATGCTTCCTACTTCGTGGGAACATTACGTAGTTGGGTGTGTCGACGGAACGTACGTAGGAATTAAGACGCCGTCAACGTCAGCGTTACTGTGACTTTTTCGCTGTGACTTTTTCGCTGGTTGATCAGTTTTTGCCGATTGTTCTAATTGTCTGTCAGGGTGCCTTCCAAATGGCTCACTTTCTTGGGAAAGAGGTTATTTAAGCATAAATAGATAAATGGATATCACAAATTGTGTGAAGTAACCTATGAATCCTAATCTCATAAAGAACTTGGGGTTCTTTATTGGTGAAGTTACTAAGTATGCACAATGCTGAATTTTGGTCATGCGTAATCTATCGGCCGCACTATGAAACAGCGAGGCATGGCACAATTTGTTGCAGCGCGAGATGTGGATGTTGCGCCAAGCCGGTTGTGCCTATGCATTTGTGGTGAAATGAAAATGCATTGAGGATCTTGGTGTGTTGGCTTGCATGAAGCAAATACTTCAGATTGTTTGCTTTGTTCACTGTCGATGCATGTGCCAGAGGTTCAGTGCATCTTCTTTTTTTTGGGGGGGCGGCGTTATTCTGGATGGATAAATTGTATATTTTCGTCTCATAATGGGGCTCTAATTCTTAAGCAGTAGAACAATGCACATCTGATACTTTGCAGAACTCTCTCTACGTGAAGATGTCACGAACCACCAAGGCAAAATTACATGTCGGGAGAAATGTGGTGCAGATGCCAATGAAAAGTGGGTCTTTAACCCACCATGATAAAAATAAAAATTGCAGAGCAAATAGACCATTTGTACAGCTTTAGAGCAATGATTACACAAAATGTGTCTATGCCCAAATGAGTAAACGCTTGCTGCAATGCCAAAGTAGGCTGAGCGACATGCAGCATATATTGGCATTGAACATGTCTCGTAACCGTTATTTTTATTGTAAGCCCTCGCTGTCACACCTTTTCCTCCAGCACTCTCTTTACTGAAACGTGGCACTGTCTTTCCATTGGTGTCATGATGATAATGGTAACAGCAGCAGCAAGGCTGGTTAATGCTTGCCTCTTTGATTCCTGTGAGTTCAGTGGTAAAGAATATGGCACGTGCATACATACAGCTGTGCTGCAAAATTTAACATTTGTGATTTTTTGGAGAGCTAATTTGTGTTGCGAAATTTCAAAGATGTGCACCATTGTGGCCTAATAACTAGAGCATTGGTGAGGTTGAAGACGGTGTATTGGTATCGAATCATCATCATCATCAGCCTGGTTACGCCCACTGCAGGGCAAAGGCCTCTCCCATATTTCTCCAACAACCCCGGTCATGTACTAATTGTGGCCACGCCGTCCCTGCAAACTTCTTAATCTCATCCGCCCACCTAACTTTCTGCCGCCCCCTGCTACGCTTCCCTTCTCTTGGGATCCAGTCCGTAACCCTTAATGACCATCGGTTATCTTCCCTCCTCATTACATGCCCTGCCCATGCCCATTTCTTTTTCTTGATTTCAACTAAGATGTCATTAACTCGCGTTTGTTCCCTGACCCAATCTGCTCTTTTCTTATCCCTTAACGTTACACCTATCATTCTTCTTTCCATAGCTCGTTGCGTCGTCCTCAATTTGAGTAGAACTCTTTTCGTAAGCCTCCAGGTTTCTGCCCCATAGGTGAGTACTGGTAAGACACAGCTATTATATACTTTTCTCTTGAGGGATAATGGCAACCTGCTGTTCATGATCTGAGAATGCCTTCCAAACGCACCCCAGCCCATTCTTATTCTCCTGATTATTTCCGTCTCATGATCCGGATCCGCCGTCACTACCTGCCCCAAGTAGGTGTATTCCTTTACGACTTCCAGTGCCTCGCTGCCTATTGTAAATTGCTGTTCTTTTCCGAGACTGTTAAACATTACTTTAGTTTTCTGCAGATTCATTTTTAGACCCACTCTTCTGCTTTGCCTCTCCAGGTCAGTGAGCATGCATTGCAATTGGTTCCCTGAGTTACTAAGTAAGGCAATATCATCAGCAAATCACAAGTTACTGAGGTACTCTCCATTAACTTTTATCCCCAATTCTTCCCACTCCAGGCCTCTGAATACCTCCTGTAAACATGCTGTGAATAGCATTGGAGATATCGTATCTCCCTGCCTGACGCCTTTCTTTATAGGGATTTTGTTGCTTTCTTTGTGGAGGACTACGGTGGCTGTGGAGCCGCTATAGATATCTTCCAGTATTTTTACATATGGTTCGTCTACACCCTGATTCCGTAATGCCTCCATGACTGCTGAGGTTTCGACAGAATCAAACGCTTTCTCGTAATCAATGAAAGCTATATATAAGGGTTGGTTATATTCCGCACATTTCTCTATCACCTGATTGATAGTGTGAATATGATCTATTGTTGAGTAGCCTTTACGGAATCCTGCCTGGTCCTTTGCTTGACAGAAGTCTAAGGTATTCCTGATTCTATTTGCAATTACCTTAGTAAATAGTTTGTAGGCAACGGGCAGTAAGCTGATCGGTCTATAATTTTTCAAGTCTTTGGCATCTCCTTTCTTATGAATTAGGATTATGTTAGCGTTCTTCCAAGATTCCGGTACGCTCGAGGTCATGAGGCATTGCGTATACAGGGTGGCCAGTTTCTCTAGAACAATCTGTCCACCATCCTTCAACAAATCTGCTGTTACCTGATCCTCCCCAGCTGCCTTCCCCCTTTGCATATCTCCCAAGGCTTTCTTTACTTCTTCTGGCGTTACCTTTGGGATTTCGAATTCCTCTAGACTATTTTTCCTTCCATTATCGTCGTGGGTGCCACTGGTACTGAATAAATCTCTATAGAACTCCTCAGCCACTTGAACTATCTCATCCATATTGGTAATGATATTGCCGGCTTTGTCTCTTAACGCATACATCTGATTCTTGCCGATTCCTAGTTTCTTCTTCACTGTTTTTAGGCTTCCTCCGTTCCTGAGAGCATGTTCAATTCTATCCATATTATACTTCCTTATGTCAGCTGTCTTACGCTTGTTGATTAACTTCGAAAGTTCTGCCAGTTCTATTCTAGCTGTAGGGTTAGAGGCTTTCATACATTGGCGTTTCTTGATCAGATCTTTCGTCTCCTGCGATAGTTTGCTGGTATCCTGCCTAATGGAGTTACCACCGACTTCCATTGCACACTCCTTAATGATGCCCACAAGATTGTCGTTCATTGTTTCAACACTAAGGCCCTCTTCCTGAGTTAAAGCTGAATACCTGTTCTGTAGCTTGATCTGGAATTCTTCTATTTTCCCTCTTACCGCTAACTCATTAATTAGCTTCTTATGTACTAGTTTCTTCCGTTCCCTCCTCAGGTCAAGCTAATTCGAGTTCTTACCATTCTGTGGTCACTGCAGCAGACTTTGCCGAGCACGTCCACATCTTGTATGATGCCAGGGTTAGCGCAGAGTATGAAGTCTATTTCATTTCTAGTCTCACCGTTCGGGCTCCTCCACGTCCACTTTCGGCTATCCCGCTTGCGGAAGAAGGTATTCATTATCCTCATATTATTCTGTTCCGCAAATTCTACTAATAACTCTCCCCTGCTATTCCTAGCGCCTATGCCATATTCCCCCACTGCCTTGTCTCCAGCCTGCTTCTTGCCTACCTTGGCATTAAAGTCGCCCATTAGTATAGTGTATTTGGTTTTCACTCTACCCATCGCCGATTCCACGTCTTCATAGAAGCTTTCAACTTCATGGTTATCATGGATGTAGGGGCATAGACCTGTACAACCTTCATTTTGTACCTCTTATTAGGTTCCACACAAAAAGACCTGCCACCCTCTCATTAATGCTATAGAATTCCTGTATGTTACTAGCTATATTCTTATTAATCAGGAATCCGACTCCTAGTTCTCGCCTCTCCGCTAAGCCCCAGTAGCACAGGACGTGCCCGCTTTTTAGCACTGTATATGCTTCTTTTGGCCTCCTAACTTCACTGAGCCCTATTATATCCCATTTAGTGCCCTCTAATTCCTCCAATAGCACTGCTAGACTCGCCTCACTAGATAACGTTCTAGCGTTAAACGTTGCCAGGTTCATATTCCATTGGCGGCCTGTCCGGAGCCAGTGATTCTTAGCACCCTCTGCTGCGTTGCAGGTCTGACCGCCGCCGTGGTCAGTTGCTTCGCGGCTGCTGGGGACTGAGGGCCGGGGTTTGATTGTTGTGTTCATATAGGAGGTTGTGGCCAAGTACTGCACCAGGGTGGCCAATCCTGCTCTGGTGAGGGAGTGCGTTACCGGTTCTGGTCACCGGGATCAGGCCACACTCCAGGTCTGTTTGTGCAATTTTATCAACACGCGGATTTCTTTTTTTTTTAATCCGGTGGAAAATTGCCGGCACCGGGATTCGAACCACGGACCTCTTGCACGCGAGGCGGGTGTTCTACCTCTACGCCACCGCTGCACTTGGTATCGAAGCTTGAAGTTTAATTGCACAACAATTTGACGGGACACAAAGAGAAATACACACAGCAGAATGCTTTGCTGTGTGTGTTACACTTCTTTGTGTGCCGTTGAATTGTTGTGCGATCCAACTTCAATTAGAGCATTGGGCTTCTTTGGTGCAGGACCGAGGAAGTGTGAGCTATTCGACAACATGCCAGTGCCTTGCCACACAATTATGGAAGTCGGAAGGTTTGCAAACAAAGCTTTGCTTTCAAATCCACCTGCTCATGTAATACAAGCACTGATTGAAAGAACCATCATACAAAAATAATGGTGAAATCAATGGCCTGTGAAAAGTCTAATTCGTATAAAGGCACTGTTGACATAATAGGTGCCATACCGGCCTCAAAATTGTACTCGACAGAGCAGTTGGTTTCCTATGTGAAGCACAACCTCCCATTACATGCTGTGCAAATAACCAAGCTCGGTTTGTTTTGACGTGCTACACAACATTCAGGGTAATCTGTTTTTGATTCTAAAGAAGTGCCAAACACCACCTCTTTTTCAAGGATGTCATGGGAATATTTGGCGAGACCTTTTCCAGCCCCTCATAATGGAAGTGTGGCCGGCCAGCTTTGCTTGGATGCCTTTATAGATTTCTGCTCCTGATCATTGTGTGCTATCAAGTTGCAGAAGTCTATGCAACTGGTGCAAGGCATTACGTGTTTCTATAGTCGGATACAACTTTAGGAGGCTGCGGAGTCTGCACTTTAAGGCAGGTGAACACAAGCCTGCACCAATGGGCACGCACTCTAGACTGACATCGTGCCGCCGGACAGACTAACACCTGCTCGTTGGAGAGGGACTATTTCTTTAGACGTGTAAGCAATCGGCTGCTGCGCTTTGGTCATCTGGGTGGGGCCTCTCCTGTCTTCTGAAGTTTTATACGACTGTAAAGGCTGCTGCTTTTCATACAACACAAAAGGACAAAGTGTACAATTACTTGGCCTATGAAATGGATACATCAGAAGTGTGCTATGCAAGGGCTTAAGATGTGTGAAATATGGTACATGCAATTATAAGACAATGTTAAAGAATATGTGGTATCGAACATGCATGTAATGGCACATTTGAATCGGGGAGTGTTGCAGTCATATGCACAGTCTATAGGTGATAGCATTATTAAGCTCCTGCTGTTTCCTGTCTTCATCGTGAATTACACACACCGTTCATCTTGTGGCTAATCAACACGCACTGTATTCTTGCACATAGAAAGAACAAACAGCACGATGACGTGTATGCTGCATTGGTGTATTTTTTATTTACATGGTCCAAGAGTGGCACAGGTTGCCTTACGTTTCTGCCTATTTTGAAGGGACACAAAGTGCATGTTACAAGTCTCCTAATATGCACAGCAGAATGTTTACTGCAATAATTTTATTCATGTTCTTGAATAATAAACAAAATATTAAACTGAAAGCTCCTTTATAAGGTGCCTTCTGTGGGCTCAACAGGAGAGCAGTGAGGGCACCGATACTACTGTTGCAGAGCAGCCCTCTGGACCTCTGCCACACTCTCAAAAGCACGTGCCTGGCACTCGCCTACTGCCACCAGGCAGTTGAGTGCCTCCAGCAGCAGAATGTTTTGCTGCAAAAAAGTGTATTGGAATGAATCAGCCGCATACAAACCATTATTTACAAAGAAAAATGCTCGTTGCACTATTAGTACTAAGTGCCCTTAACTGTGGAAGCCTCTAGTGTAGTATGCAAAATAAAACAATGCGTTGGGACAACGTTGCTTTTTCATAACTGGGGTTTTCTTTTTCAGAGCCAATTGTCATGTTGATTAGTGTGCCAGCAGCTGAGGTGGCCCTGCACCTTCACGAGTCTCTACTGTCAGCACCACAAACCTATTTTTGTTCGCTGCAAAACAAATGCCTCACCCTACAATCCCGTCTTATACGAGCTGATTGCATCCTATGCCTACAAACATCATATTTTTGTCCCATTGCGCAATTTTCTACCATCCTCGGCTGTGGTTCTCTCTCCTTGACATCCATTCTGTCATGCTTATGTAATCACCTGATATGAATTGGCAACAAGTGATCGAATACGTGCATGGCCTGCCTGCCGATACCTTTCTTTCTTCTTAATCTCAACTAGCATATCAGTTGCCATGGTTTACTACGCCACTGTCTTCCTGCCTTAATGCTATCTCCAACAATTTTTTTTTACTTCGCTTTCTGCACAGTCCTTGACATCTCAAGTTTAATTGTTAACCTCCAGGTTTATGTCCCATATTGCATAACCGGTGGAATGCAATGATTCTAGACTTTTTTCAAGGATATCGGTCACGTGGCGATCACGATTTGGTAATGCCTTCCATGTGCTGTTCAACCCATGAAATTTTTGTATAAGTTTCCTGCTTTATATCAGTACTTGCTATTGATATTTCACTTGGATAAAGATACTCTTCCATAAATTTTGCTGGCTTAATGTCACTCATGAATTTCTGTTGCCTTACCAAGTTAGTGGAGGTTACCTTCATCTATTCCATATTTTCGCGGGCCCACTTGCACGTAAAAGCACGAACACTCATTGGTTCTCCATGCCTGCTAGACGTTCAGTTCGTTACTACGAAAGTGACTTAATCCGTGCACTCTTATTATGCTAAATATGAAACAGTAGAAATATGCTTACCTGCAGTTTGTCGATGTCTCCTTCACTGTGTTGGTAGCGAGATCCATCGTCGGTACCACCTCCTCGTCGCATCGTAGCTATATAGGATGTAATGTAACACTATGTAATGTTCGTGACGCTCGCAGAAGCAGCACCGGACAAATTGTTTCTACAGCACTGCGCCGTGAACAGTAGGTGCGCGTTGCGATCTGTAAAATCGCCGAAGCTATTGGCAGTCTTTCGGGGTGCACGGAAAGATTGCTCACGGAGGAACAGAACTATCCAAGAAATAGTGGTCATCGTCGAGCCTGATCACTACATCGCGCACTGCAAGCTCGTTGTACGAGTTTGTTTACACTGGGCGCCTCCGATGCTTAGCCGCCATGCTCGCCCGGTGAATGGATGTGATGACGCCACCACAGCGTTCCCTCGTGGTATAATGCGAAGCGTACTAAATTACAAATTAGTCTAAGACGCATTCAGTGCACATCTCGTAGGCTTCAAAATGCTTCTAAACCACGTTAAAGTAACTAATAATACTGTACTAAATGCATTTGTTTTATAACTTGCTTCTGCATGTAATGCACTCGGTGGAACGACAAACAAGTGAAAGAAGGCACGACCATGCACCGATGGTATGATTACGTGAGCCCCAGTTTGTCGACCGCCCAGAAGGCAACGCCCAAGGAATGATAGCCAGCCAGAGCGAACCTTGATAAACCAATGAAACTGGAGGCTTGTCGAAAGATAAACTGTGTCTCGGTACCATTCGTGCTTTCATCTTGGGGTGTCGCCAGAGCTCGTGAAGATCCCGAGTTTCGCCAAACTCGACGCATCCTGCATAGCACCCCTGGTCCTCCTTGGCAGCCCAACACCACAGCCGCTAAGCAACCGTGGCGGGCTTTTCAAAACTGCACCAAGTGTATTGGAATATATTTTAAAGCGAATTGGTAGCGTTGTGCCAAACGGTTACCATTTTAGTTTTTTATTTTGTGCATCCTATCATTTTTCGAAATTGACCGCAGTAACCCATTTGTAAAGGGACAATACATAAGGGAAAAGGGAAATACATTTGTAGCAACTGCTACGACTGGGTGGATGTCTGATTTTCCCTTTATTAATTACTCCTCTCCACCTTGTGGGTTTCCGCAGAACTACTACGTCTAACCCATTTGTGATCCACTGATATTTGCAGCGCTAATATTTATTTCGGAGTAATTAGGTACCAAACCCCTAATTACTAGCGGAATTACGACAGCACTAAACAGAGTTTCCCTGTTGACGAAGCCTACTGAATGGCAGTAGTACATTTATTCTTCGCGGCCAGGTGTTTGAGACCACAAGAGGAAATTTCTGGATAATTGCGAAGAGCAGCTCCCCCTCCAGAAATAAATGTTGTGTGCCTCTTGAAGTAGGCACACCTAATTTTGCATACTTCTTTATCATGAGTCTCTTTATGTCACTGCGACATCTCGAAGCGAAAATCTCTGAACGGCATTGTTTTCTTCGTGATCAGTGCAAGCAAATATATTTTCATATATGTAACGTATGGCGAAAGAACAAACTTTCCTTGTTGCAATCTGTGTTTGAGAAATGATGCCGCGAATATAGAAAATTGTGTTAATTGAAAAAAAACGTATGCGTCTATGAGGAGCGAGAGTGGTAAGAAAAATCGGAACGTTTAGATTGTTTTAACCACATTCAGGGCCGGATTCCAGGATCAGCGCAGATGGATCACTCTTACTATCATGAAAGACATGGTTCCATTATTACATTTACTATGATACTACATGTGCTCGGAATGCATGGTGCCTTTGGCGTTTTATTAAGTTCTCAATATCCTTGCCCTTTATACAAAACGTAAAATACAAAATGACTTCTACCCCAATTTTCTTGTTTTATTTCAGAGAATTCTTGAAATGTTGCCTCTGACAAATATCCGAAGTCTAGTCTTTGGGCTCGATAACTCAGATAGGTGAACAATATTTTCATGAAAATGCAGCATCCAGAATTGAAAGATACAAACTATTTATCTATGTTTTAAATATTTAATTTAGGGTACACTTGGTTATTCTATAGCACAGTTCACTGCGTCAAGCAATGTTTGCCTGATCTCCTTCGATGTACAATGCAACGAACGGGAAGTGGAAGAAAATACTCACATGCATAGATATCAATACTTAAAACACACCACGAACCAGACACGTGGTGTCTGTTCCACTATGCTAACCGTGTGTTTTCTTTTGCTGAGGGAAATTATGCATTATGCACTGACATAATATTTAGTTCCGTAAAAAATTACTTTTGATGTGCAGAAGCAAAAAAAATATATGCATGGAACGACCACGCTTCGTCGCCTTTTTGTGAGTGCATATCGCGAAACAGGTGTTTTGTTCGGAATTCGTTCCAAAGTTCCAGCGGTGGCAGCTCGTGGGAACACCTACTTATCGTTGAATCCTGCTTGTTACATCTTCCATGCACTGCTGATGCAAGCCATCGAACGTTCCTTTCGACCTCGTACCGTACCTGCGGGAAGCGCTGCAAACAGTGCCACGCCGGAAGCCCCGATGCACTGGTCATCTCGCTTCGCCGTTTCCACGATACGATCTTTGCCAAGCGCATGCGCACCTAGCAAGCTTCGGGATCCATTTTAAATGGGCGTTTTGCTTCTTGGCGATCATTTTGGAGCTGTGGCAACTCGTGGGAACCTCTACTAATCGTCGAATCCTGCTCCTTACAGGTTGGTGCTCAAATTTTTTTTTACTATTGTGTTAAGAGTCAAGCTATTTGCTCTGGTTGTTAAGGTTTCCCTCGTTTTGGGCTCACATGGTGAAAGTGTCAACTACGTCCCATACTTGCTCTTCTTGTCAGTTGCCCGTTCGTAAAGGCGAAGGGTCGGTGCAATGCTCTGCGTGCTCTCTCGAATACCACTTTGGCGTGTGCGCCGGTGTAGTTGAGAAACCATTTAAAACGAAATCATAAAGTGCCGAAATGACCTGGATATGACCAGTATGCAGAAACACTGGAGCACGCGCTGCTCACAGCGAAGCTCAAACGGAGGTTCTCGCGGCTATAAATCAAAAGCTCGAAAGCCTGCCGGCACTAGTTGGAAAAATCAATGATATGAAAAAAATCACTCCAGTTTATGTCGGGAAAGTTTCACGAGGTTGAATAAAAGATAATCCGACAGGACATTAAAATAAAGGCTCTCGGAACGTGGATGACAGAACTAGAACAAAAGGACATGGTCGGCACTGCAGTACAACATAAGCTTCGGCAACAGGTAAACGACTTGGAATTTCGCAGCCAGCGGCTTAATCTGCAAGTACATGGCGTCCCTGTTGTTGCGGGCGAGAACCTATTACCATCGCTAGATCAAGTTGCTGAAAGGCTTCGGGTTCCTCGGCTGACTGATGCTGACGTTGTATCAGCTCACTACCTGCCAGCGAGGCAAGATAATGTTCCCGGAATTATCAGGTTTGCCAGATAACAGATAAGGGACGCATGTCTGCAGAAAAAGAACGCGCTCAAGAACAGCGAACCGAAAGTTTTCATTCAAGAAAATATAACTTGCTACCCCAGCGAACTTCTCCGAGCTGCGAAAGAGAAAGCAAATGCAAAAGGTATGATTTCGTCTGCTATGTAAATGCAAAAATCTCACTCGAAAGTCCAGTGGAGCAGTTACCACTGTAATTATTAGGAGTAAAGACGACCTCGGCAAACTATAACTGATGACGAGTTTATTCTTTTGTGTTCAAAGAAAGCATGATGGATGAGACTCGCTATTATTTGTCTAATGATATTAAACAAGCAGTGTCAAAGTTCCCGACGACTACTCACGAATGTATTCGCCTCAATAATTTCTTTTCAATTTTCTGCAATAATGCTAACAGAGACATGGCGAACATGTGACTATGATGGTTTCAGATTGAAGGACTATACCACGTATAAATAGGCAAAATGTCCGCGGTGTTGGTGTTGCACTATTGCTCATCAACGATCTAGAAGGTGAAATACTTTAATCTTACGTTGTAATAACCCGAGATTATGAAATTTTGTTGGTTTGTACACAAAGCACTGTGTTTTCTGTACTTTACTGGCCTCCGGACGGAAATATTTCGTCATTTCTGGAGTTCTATGACCCGCTTACGGCTTCTGTTGTTCAGCGTCACAATCGGAAAACGTTAATATCTTGTGGTGATTTTAATATTCGTATGAATATTCCCAGTCCGTATGATAGCGATTTTAATACATCCATTGTGTCTAATGGATTTGTTAAACTGATTAATATACCAAGAGTCACAAGTGAAAGCCATGCTGTGCTTGATTTCATTTTCACTAACTCTATGCACACGAATGTTATATCTGGCGTTTTATCGTGTTGCATTAGCGATCACCTTCCCGTGTTTGTTTGCATAGGGGAGCCTGGTACAATGAGGCGCAAATCTACATCAGTCATATACCAAGAAATTAGATACATCACTGATATCCTTTAGGGACCAGCTCGTGAAAACAAATTGGAGCAAGATAGCTGAACTAGATGACGCACGTTTAGCCTATAATATGTGTATTGATTCATATCAACAAATTTATCATGACTGCTTTCCTCTTGTGACCCGCATAACTTCTCAAAAACCGCATGCCCTCGACAATGTTAGAGTTCCGCGGAGAAAAACAAACAAACAAAACTTGCACAAATTTTTTTGTGCACTCGACATGCTCGGGACCTTGCGGTTTTTAAAATATACAGGAATAAATTGACTAAAAAACTGCTATCATCAAGAACTTGCTATCACTTCTAGACGTCAAGAATGCTCGACCTAGTACATTATGGGCAAGATTACACTTACAGCGTAATACTGCACACACTGCATTTACCAAACTAAATATTGATGGAAAGGAAGTTTGTGGTTTGGAATTGGCTAGTGTATTCAATACGTTTTTAACGAACCTGGCTACTACTGCTGCTTAATCTGATGCTCGTCTGCCTACGTCCTCCGAAGGTATGACTGCCACTTCATGAACTCGAGACCCCTCACGTTCGTGGAGCCACTTCCAAGCGTCCGCGTTTGCGCCGTCTGCTCGGTTGTTCCTGCCACGGCCGTGCACCTTCCCTGCGGCCACACCCTGTGTGAGATGTGCAAGCACAACGCCTTCGTCCGTCCGACAGCACAGCTGCACCGAGATGCCAGTGTCGTAGCCAGGCACCATGGAGGCCTGTGTCCCGTGGACCTAAACCTGCTTTGCCGAATCCGAGCTGAATGTCGTGACCTTCCCCCTAGTCCAGCTTCACCATCATCGCGCCTTCTGCGTTAACAGACGCTTCGGCTGTGCATTCCAGGCTGAGCTGAGACAACTTAAGGGGCACTATTCAGCGACTGCTGCATGCGACACAAGACCTGCCGCCATTGTGGACAGGACAACGTCCTGGCATATGACACTAGGCAGCATTCGAGGCGCTGCTTGCCATTGTAGAGGCGAAGGTCGAAGCAGAAGCCCTGCCATGAATTAACGTCGCCAGCCACAAGTGCAGAGGTGCAACTTTCATGAAGAACACTTGTAGTTTTGATATCGCAATACGTGAATAAAGAATAATGTTCTTGTATTTCACGCAGCCTTTGAGTCATGATTACACGTGCGCTGTGATCGGCCTGATACGTCACGCTCGTGTTGTTAACGCCTTGAGTTTGCTGTAGCGTAGAACTCGAAACACTGTAAAGTAGCTTGTTTCTGCTTGAATGCTAATGTGGCTCGAATTTTTCAGTTAGACAGTATCCGGAGAGCACAACTTCAACAACCAATGTTTTTGAGGAAATTTGCGGTAATAAGTGACGAATGGTGCACTTAGCAGTGTGCATGCACATCGTTGCAATAAGAGCCGCGTGAAACACGCCGTAGTCTCGTTTCCTTCCGTTTTGTAGCAATTGTATATAAGGCGTAACAATAACCTGGCTCGCCCGCCGTGGTTGCTATGTGGCTATGGTGTTGGGCTGCTGAGCACGAGGTCGTGGAATCGAATCCCGGCCACGGCGGCCGCATTTCGATGGGGGCGAAATGCGAAAACACCCGTATATTTACATTTAAGTACATGGTAAAGATCCCTAGCCTGTCGAAATTCCAGGAGTCCTCCACTACGGCATGCCTCATAACCAGAAAGTGGTATTGGCACGTTAAACCCCATAATTAAATTTTTTTTGGCCGGGATTAAATCCCTCTATCTTGTGCTCAGTAGCCCAACACTGTACTTGTGGGTTTTCCGATTTCAACAACTAACAACTATCGATATATTGTGTGTGTTTAACACACCTTTAGGTGAGCATCTGAGCATGTGTTGGTGGGCTAGTTGGTTAAGCATGATTACAAAAACGGCGCCGAATAAAACAACACACGACGAAGGGAAACACCTTTAAGCACCTTTGTAAGCACCTTTAGGGCCGGGGATGATCAGCTATTGTTTGAAATTCCAAAGGTATCACATCGATTCGGATGACCATGTGGTATATATGCGAAAAAGCAAGTATAGAATAGAAGGGAGGGTAAGAACAGCTCGCTAAGAACACACACCCTATTATAAAACCTTTGTACAAAGTAATTCTGCTTTTAATGCAACAAAATATGTACTTATCAACACGAAATAACGAAATGACAGGCAAGATACCAATATGAATGTGTTTGAATGAGAACGAAGTCATTACGAGACAGTTACTCTGGTGAAAAGGCAGACAAAAACCCAGGGCACTAGGCCCACCAAATTGAAATTTAAAAGAAAGGAAGACGTTTCGGCACCCGCAAGGGAGCCTTGTTCACAGGTAAAATAAACACAGGTGTTCGAGCAGCTGGCTTAAACAGTCTTGAACATGTCAGGCAGGCAGCGCGCATACAATTATGGCAGATTGCCATCGCTGCCGTTCAGAGTGTGTGGCGTAGTCCGAATTATGAGCAACTCAAGACAAAGGCCTCGCGATAGCCCTTTTTCTCTGGCACAGATCCATGCCTTCCTTTAGTCGATTGCGTGGACGACCTAAGAGGCATGCTAGGCCAAGGCACAGGAGTTCACATTTTCTTTTCTGGCGTCGTAATTGGGCTGTTCAAACGCCTTTCAAAGTCGCCATTTCGTCAATATACACGTAGTCGCAATCAGAGCCGAAATGCCTTTTCTTTTGAATTTTTCTTAGCTCGACGTAATGCCCCGGATCTTTGTCTGCCTTTTCAGCATGCTCCATCCCGACCAAACGGGCTTCAGTCAAACATTTTACTTCAGGCTGTTACTCCAAATACGTGAGCATTCTTTTTTTTTTCATGTTCCTTCAACTTATAAAATAAGTTTCCCAATAAGAGAAAGTGATGGAAAAGTTACGAATTTAACAACCAAATACATGGTCAAAGAATGCGAAGGGCACAAACACAGGGCGATGCAAGAAATTACTCACTCGCGATCCGCCTTATTATTTTCTATAAAATGTTTACAGGAAGCTCGTCACCCTTTCGTTGTTGCGAGCGTCTTCACAATCGGGAAAGCAAGGCTGATACGAGCTCCTCAAGACGGTCTGTTACGCACTCGACACCCTTGTGCTATGTGGACATGTGAGATATCAGAATCATTTTATAACCTTCATTAATCAACAAGATAATATATCAGCATTCGTGTACAGGTAGGTCTCACGTCTGGAAAATACGATAAATGCAGTTATTTTTGTATATCTTCAGAACTATTCGAGCGCTAAGACGAAGCAATGAATTCAAGTTGACAGGATGTGTCACATATGATTTCCTTTAGTGCAAACAATAAAGGCGTTTCAGCATGTCTCGCTTTGCCCTCTTTCACCAGCTTTCTTACTCCCGCATTTACACACTGAACCACGTGACGAAATTTGAGCCACCCGCCGCATGTCATCAGAGTCAATCAGACAACGTCTCTTAACCCAATCCCGCTTATCTCCTCCATCTCACAGGTGCTCTCGAGGTGCTCCGCCGAGAGCCTTCCAAGCTCTCAAAGCTACTCCGACCTGCTCGAGCTGTAGTTTCACCACTCAGAGATTTCCAAGCCAAGTCAGCTGTATTCGCTGCTCTCAAGTCTCTTCGCTATACGCCTGGATTTCCACCGGGTCGCTTAAGCCATCAACTGGACATCCAACAACGTCTCACCGGCTGAGGACAGCGCGTGAAGCCCGTCGCCGCCACATCCACGTTCAATCACAAGCCTGCAGTCATGGAGTGATCAATGTCAAGGCGCAACCTTGACAAGGCTGACTTCGCAAGTCAAGAAAAGCATCCCACGTCTGACTATGCGGCCCGTGGCCCCTCGGCGAATCACCCGGCGCTATCCTCAGAGCAGTAGACGGCTGACAAAGACGGCGGCAGTCGGCACGGAACCAAGTTCCAGCGGAACTTCGCGAAACGTTTATTCGGCCACATGAAGCACGACCGGGCTACTCCCGGCGACGTCATCCTCAAGTCCAACGACACTCAGATGAGTGCGGGATTGGAGCTTTCTGTATAACATCGCCAAACCGCTATGCACACTGTTCAGAAAAGACCACTTCTGCAAGAAACACTGACACCCGTCGCACAGGCAAGTCATTGTGGAGTTTTGATTTTCGCTACGTCTGCAAGCAGAGCCCTTCCCCAATTACTTACGTGCTGAGAGCATTTGAGTGCTCATTCCTGAACAATCGACGCGTATCGTTCGTGGAGCCTTTGCCGACAACGCTCGTCTGCGCCATCTGCTGTGCGTTTCCTGCTAAGATGATATCGCTTCGCTGTGGCCACGCCGTATGCTTGGTATGCCGGTGGGTCACCTACGGGAACGCGGACAAACCACACCAGGACAACGGTGACCTACGCATGTACCGCAGTAGCGCATGTCCCAAGGGCGGCGTCCCGTTCGCCGATCCTGACCGGAAGATTGTGTCCTGCCCGAAGGCCGTGTGCAGATAATTGGTGTACTGCGTGAATGGAATGTACGGCTGCCGCTTCAAAGTCGAACTCGGACATATGAAGACGCACTGCTTATAGGAATGCCGCTTCAACCCCACGACCTGTCGTCGATGCGGAATGCGCGAGATCCCGGCATCAAAGATGGAGCAGCATTCTCTTGTCTGTGCCGTTGGCACACTGCGTAATGCGACAGGTGAGGAACGAAGCAGTTGTCACTGCAGTAAAAACGTGTTTTCCGCGGCACTCAACACCTCAGTAACAGTGTCCTCCAAGTACTTGCGGTAATCCGCGAATAAACGAAAAATGTTCTGTTGCATTTACTCCAATTGAGTCATGATTGCACGCATGTTCTGGTCGCCGACGACATCTTGAACTAGTACATGACGTGAGTTTGCAATGGCGCACGGTACGCATCACAACAGGTTGTTACAGGCAACATAGTATCGAGGGTACGCGCATCTTATATATTTTGTATTTATCTTAAAATGCGGATGCTTTCGAAAAGCACGGCTAAATTTTTTAAGGTTTGATGCAGTGTCAGGTATTGCAATGAAGATGGTCTCTAATGAGATTCCCGTGTCATTCAATAGTGACGATGACCTATACAGTGTCGCAGCTAATTAGGCTTAGCTACATCTATTACACAATCCAGTTTCCTTATCTTGTGTACGTTCTTTCTGTACAGTAAAATCTACCTTTGTACACCCAAGTGCGCAATAAACTTAAACGAAAAAAAAAATTATGATGCCAATCGCCCCTCATTGCCATCGAACTACATGCCTGCAGCAAGACCATCCTTACCTTTATGGTGCCTGCACAGACCTGACATACGCCTCACCATCCCAGGAATCATGAAGAAAGCCAACATGTCCTCGTTTGCCCTTAAGCAGGCCACGTTAGAACATTTACATGAGGTGCACAGTGGCCGCGTACACGTTTACACCGACGGTTCAGTTACATCTGCAAGCGCAGCTGCCGCTGTGCTGATACCAAGAAGATCCGTCAAGATACAGCTAAAGACGTCACATGTATCCACAACGACAGCTGCTGAACTCGTAGCCCTGCGTGCGGCTCTTCATTTTATTAAGGAGGAACCATCCCAGGCATGGTCAATCTTCTGTGATTCCAAGGCAGCCCTACAGAGTGTACTCTCAGCACTGCGCCATGGATCACATGAGCAGCTCGCCGCAGAAATCAGAGAAGTCCACCATCGACTAGTTGACGAAGGACACGATATAATATATCAGTGGTTGCCTAGTCACTGTGGCATACATGGCAATGATCGAGCTGACGCAGCTGCCCGATCTGCCCATGACGGCGTCAACTGCGTTGCCATTCCTCTTTCGAGAGCCGACGCAGCGAAAAAACTTGCCACACTTGCGCGTGACCTGACATTAGCCCAGTGGAATTCATCCGATTTCACAAGTGCACGCCTCCATACTCTGGACCCTAATTTACAGCTCCATATTCCGTCCGAGCTTCCACGACGTGACTGCACCCTTCTTATCCGTCTATGGCTTGGAGTAGCATTTTCAAATGCCTACTCTTTCCTTATCGGAATGGCCAACAGCCCACTGTGTGACTTCTGCGGGTGCAACGAAACGATCGAGCATCTTCTTTGTCAGTGCTCTCGTTTTAACCTACAAAGAACTGTCCTCTCAGCCACCTTAGACCAACTGGACAAGCGCCCAATGACAGAAGACAAGATCCTTGGAACCTGGCCTACGCGAACATCAGCGCGATCCGCTATGAAGGCGCTGCTGCGATACTTGAAAGATACGGGACTTTCTGGCAAATTGTGACAGTACACTGTGTGGCGCAGGACTGTACGGTGACACTGCGTAAGACTAGGAATGCCTTTGCGGGTTGCCTGACAGTGCCCACAGAAATAGTTCGTGTGTACGTGCGTGTGTGTGCTTAGGTTTCCTTTTTTTCCTTTTTTTATCCTTCTTTCTTTCTCACCTATTGCATCCCCTTTCCCTTCCCCCAGAACAGGGTAGCCAACCGGAGATAATCTCTGGTTAACCTCCCTGTCTTTCCTTTGCCTTTCTCTCTCTCTCTCTCTAAACGAAAATTATGTTGATGGATAATGATTTCATACACGGGAAACATGTAATGTTTTTGCGGGTCTCAACTTCGCCCATGCGTTCGAAATTCGTCGAAATGTGGCTGCCGTGGTTGGTATCCCAACCTGGAGCAGCACCTGAGCCGCGCAGCTACCGCGAGGTACGCAAAAGTGTCAATTTCATGCGTGGCCGCTTGCGTCTACAATCAGCGGTGTTTTAATTCGGCTTTCTGTCTACACGCCCTGCATCAGTTGCCCTCTTAACACATTTGCACGGTCTTTAAATTTCGTAAATAGAGGAAACCCTGCCGCAACTTCAATTTCATTTTTTTTGTTCAGTTTGGGCGCAACTTGCGCCGTGTCTAGAAGTACCATTTTCTTGACTAATTAGGCCGGCTTTTCCTTCCCTCGCCATGTATACGGGCTGCCACGAGCGATGTGTAGCAAGGCTGTTATTGACTCGTTTCGTGACTGCGTTGGTTCTTGCACCCATTCTCTGCGTCCTCTATCATTCCATCTACCTTCTTCTGAACGTTTGTGATTGAGTATAAACGTAAGCGCTGGCGCGTCTACGTCCACCTCGCCGGCCTAACTCGGTTGTTCGTAACGGTCACTACATTTAGGGACAAACTAAGCAATAATAAACGCTGGCGGTGCCATAACAATTTGCCAACCCACAGGCTTCCTAGGCAACACAAGGGCGGTGCTCTTCAATCAATGACGCCATACGACCTTGCACTGCGGCCATAGCATGTAATTTGGTATGCCCCGAGTAAGAGGCCTTGTTCATGACGTCATCGCTTTCGGCACGCCCAACTTGGCAATGGGAACTTCGCCCCTATTAGCCTTACGTCATCAAGCAGAAGGCAAACCAAGGTGTTATCCAGTAGGCGTTGCCCATTCTCTATTACGTCGTAGAGCATGGACGCCATGTGGTTAGCGTTCCTTCTCCTGACGCGCCAAGCGTCTCGTTCACGTGGTGTGGTTCACATAAACGAACCGAATGGCGTGTGTTTCGCGAATAATTAGCAATTTCCTGACCGATGGCGTTCATAAAGAAGTGTTCGGTGACGAAGCCAGCACAGCAAAACTACATCGGTGGCGTCACACTCACGCTATGCGATTCGTATGCATTCACCACGCATCCCTTTACAAGACGCGCGTCAGTCCAAAAGGATTATTGCCTAATCTAATCACGTGACATATGTTGTTCCAGTTAATATGTTGTTTCATAGCGCGCGAATAAGATGTCTATGGAGCTCAAGGTTGTCAAGCTAGGAAAGCGAATGCGCACCCAATTTGTCGGAATCGCTGTGCTTGTATTCCATAAAGCATTTAACTCTCTCGCCGCGCTGCTTCGCCTGTTTTTCACATGGTGGGTCGATCGCTCTGTTCACTGCGCTATACTGTTAAACAAAAGGCAAAATACACGAACTTCACGCACATGATTCCTCAGGTGCTGCTTCTTTTAACAAATGGTACTTCTCTGGTTCAGCTCACGGAAAGTTAGATATAAAAGCAGTCGCATTTGGCCTGGCATTTTTAACATTTCGTAGTCTCCTTCATCTTACAGCGTGCACGTATTTCTATTGAGGATTTGTCTGTTTAAAAAGATCAACACTCTTTATGGGCAAGTAAACTGAAGAAGGCTTTCCGAATGACTTTTTCATCTAAGCAACTCTGTTTTATGCAATGAGGCAGCCAAAAAGTTCAGATAACATTTCGAATGAGGCTGTTAAGCAATAAAGTTTCATGGGCTAACGCCAGCTAAAATTCTTGAAGATAAAACGTGGCGATATACGTGACCCTTCAAAACATCGAGAAGGCCAAGAGCTATAATATGACACCGGCCTACGGCAAATAGCGTTGTGCAAAAATGAAGAAAAGCTTTGTCTGCATTTTGAACACGTATTTATTACCCAAAAGGTTTGAAGAACATGTGTGTGCCTTTGGCTCGTTACTTATTAGGAAATTACCAGTGTGCGAAAGTAAATGGCAGAGAAGAAATGGGTTTCCGAAAAATCTCTGTACACTGGAAGACGATTCACGGCTACGCTAGGAGTTGGTTAGTGTGCAAGATTCGTTAGCACAAAAAAACGGACACAATCCACTGAATACGCGCCCAGCTTGCCATTTCCATTCACAGGCACAACAATGGCACGGCTATTCCAGGGAATGTTTCCATGGTGTGGTCGACCAGGCGTGATCACGAAGGATAAGCAGCATATCGTGTGAATAGGCTGAAGCACTCATGGCCTCCTCGCATTCCAGTGGACCTGGCTTGGATATCGGCGAGAGCAACAATGGGTCAAAAAAAATTCCAAGTTCAACTCCAAGTGCATCCTCTTTTCTGAGAACGTTTAAGCAGCTGTGAGAGATGGTAGCCGTGTGCGATCCTTTCTTTGTGAGTCGTAAAGAGGGGTTGACAGCACGGCGAAAATTGAACCGTGGCCGTGGTTTGACGCATGTAATGATAAATTGCACTCTTGTGCGGCCGTTTCCACCAACGTTGATGCGGCTCCATGGTTTGTTCGTGAACCATGCACGCAACCCCGGCCCTTAGGCTTGTACATTCACCCACGATTAATGTAGTGAAATAAACGGGGTACCTCGTTTATGTTTGAGAAAAACGTTATTGGTGAGGCTTATAAAAATTTCAAAATGTCTTGGTGAAATACGGTTTTCGTAGTAACTTGCAGATGTAAGCGATCCAGAGAGTTTTCTTGGGGAGCTTCAAGAGGACCATATAACTTACCTGCCGAAAATGGAAGACGTTTATCACAACCACTTACATCAAATTCGCTGCCATGTACTGAATTCATTTGTCATAAGTTTTCGAGAGAAGTATGACATGCTAACGTTTTCAAGCATTTCGTTTATTTACACTCATCTCCAACTCTTGATGCATGTGGTCAAAAGTATCAGGTTCACTGGAAATTAGGCTGTGATTCTGTCCAAAGCCACACAATAACGATCTCGTATTCTTTCTTTTCTTTTTTTAAGTCCCAAATAAACGCAAATTAGGAATAAATTCTCAGATACACATTTTTTCTTCATAAAGGCGAATAAATCAAAGTGTGCATAAACATTTGATAAACATGCATGAAAGGGCAGATATACAAAAGCATACCTTTTACGACATAAAAAGCACAATAAATTTGTCCTAACGCTTTATCACAGGGTGTGTTTTGAGCAGTTAGAGTTGACCTCCCAAGAAATCCTACACTTGCTTTTTCGCTGATATACCACATGGTCATTCTAATCGATATTATAGTAGAACGACGTACAGCGCGAAGGACAAGAACTTAGAGAGACGACACACGCTGCACTCGCGATCAACACATTTTGTTGCCGAGGGCGAAGGTGCAGAAACTAAAAAGCGGACGGAAGTAATGTTCTAACAGCAACTCATTTGTGCTTATACATGGGTCGTGGAGCAGCGGCCACTGCGAGGCACTGGCGATGTCTGCGTTTTGAGGCACGGAAAAGATGCCGGCAATTTGAATATCTAGTAGCACTTCATTTGGGCCTAGTTGGTACATACTTCTGAACTAAACTTAACAGCGCAAACAACTAAGACGATCCACAAAAAGAAAGACACGACACACAGCGCCAGTGTGTGTCGTGTCAATCTTTTTGTGGATCGTCTTAGTTGTTTGCGCTGTTACGTTTAGTTGAATATCTAACCGTCTATCCGAAATTGCAAAAGGTAGTCATATTTCGTGAAAGTAGACATGTGTTTCAATTCGCACCAGTCGCGCAGAACAAGAGAACGAATGTCGTGTGGAAGCGGGCAACCACGTCTCGCAAACGCGAGGGTAGAGCTCTCAAAATGGGTTTCAAGTGAATTCAAACCACGCAGTGGCTGATTTGGTGGCCTCGAATATGTGACAAGGCGACGGCATAGCTGGTGCCTGCTGCTTCGAGCGAACAGCACCACGCTCTTTCCTAACGCACTGCCTCCCCGTATAGGCAGGCCTGCGATAACAAACGTGGCTAAAGCAAATAAAAATGAAGACCAATGCAGCATAGCTTCCTAGCAGCAACAGCCTACAGCTGCACCTCCGTCTTCTCACGCTTTTGTTTACGCCAAGCCAGTAATGAAGTAGTGCTAGTTCTTTGAAATATTGCTTCTCTTTCCTCTTCTCAAGAATACAAAGAAAAACGGCAAGGGCTGGGTGCATATATACTTTATTTTCATTACCAATAGAATACGAATAGATATTATCGAATATTCTAACGCAGATGCATATATTTACAGCACAAACATTTTTTTCGCAGTACTTAGATACCACGACTGTACTGGCTATAGTGCAAAAACGATACCTTCCGACAGAGTTTGCCCAAAGGTAAAGCAATGGCAACAGTAGATTCCACTGAAATAATTCCTTGAAATAATCATTCTGTTTCCTATTCTGAAGGATGCAAGGAAAAAGAACATGGGATGGGTGAATATCTACTTTCTTTAAAAGAAAGAATTGAATATGAATAGGAAGCATCGAATATCCAAACGCAGACGCATATATTTCCCGCAGGAATTAGGTGCTAAGCCTGTACGAACTAGTGCAAAAAGGACACATTCCGACAGAAGTGTTCCCGATGGTAGAGCCTATTGAATCGCAGCAGTAGATTCCATCCACGACCGGCTTTATTCCATCCACGACCGGCAATAAAGCCGGTCGTGATTCCATCTTGGTGGCCAGATTTTGGATGGCGGGGGGGGGGGGGGGCGGAGGAAACAAAACACCGGATTCCAGGTTCAGCGTAGATGGACAACTGTTCCAGTTGCGTGTAGCATACTTACAAGAGTAGGCTAGTTATTATATAGAACATTTCTTATGAATTCATAGGGATCTTATCTTGTATTATGTTCCTAATATCCTCCTCGTTTATAGGACACTTAGAATACAAAATGGCTAATGCCACCATTTCCTTCTTAATTAACAGAATTGTTAAAGACAGCCTTTGACACTGGTCTGAAGTCTAGTCTTTGAGTAAATTAACTGAGATAAGTCAACAATATTCTCAGCAAAATTAGGCATCCAAAATTAATATGTGACAACCTTTTTTTTTCTAATCTCCTTTTAACTAATTACTGTAGCCTTGTAGGACACGGTTTGCGAATCAGTAGTTCCCCACAGTGAGCAGTTTATGCCTGACTTCGTTGCACGTACAAAGGAAGAACACACTGATATTGATGTCAAGTAAATGAGCTAAACGAAAAGAAGGTTAAAGCAAGAGCCAACCACCGCCGACGCGGCGTGCAAGATAGCAGCAAAGGGAGCAGCGGGAAAGTACCACCAGAGCTCTAGTACAACGATTGAGACGTGCATCATTCAGAAATCTGCTCTATTCGGCAGCGTAGCCCTTATTTGTGTTGAGCATTGGTCAGGTGCCGTCAAAGTCGTCACATTTTACAGCACAGAAATAGGAGTGTGACGGGAATAGGAATGCGACAAAGTGGAGTTTTCACTCACTCAAGCAAACAAAGTATACAAATATTAGAGTATTCTATTTGAAAACGCACAAGAAAAGATCCAATCCAGAGACTTATAAGATTCCTATCGATGTGATTTTTTGCATTATCCTGGTCAGGAAACCGCAGAAGATTCAGGTGGGGAGGCAGTCGGTGCCGAAAGAAGAAGTGGAATGTCATAACAGTCATTTTTAAAGAAATATTGGCTACATTTTCTATACTGAGGAATGCACGATTAGAATGCACACAATTGACAGGGACTAAACAAGACAGAGAGACTCCCATTGCGAAGGGCCGAAGTGTTCATTTTAATGGAGGGGCAATTCGCAAAACTCGGAACAGTGATCTTGCCGCAATCATGCAGAATATTAAAAACAAAGACATTTCTAACCGTAACACATACCAGCACAGGCAAGCAGAACGAGGTACTGTCCCCATTCAATGGTTTCGTCTTACCAACCCAAAACCCTACACACCCCTCTACCTTGGTACCCGCTGATAAAGGGCATTGAAACTGGAACGGTCTGTCTGCCGACGTCACGCACCACTGCGACGCTCATCCCTTCAAGGCTGCTCTCTAATCACTGTTTGGTAAACTAAGCGCATCCCTCATGTAATACCCCATCTCTGGGGCCTTTGAGGTTTAATAAATAAATAAATAAATAAATAAATAATACTACATTTCGTCTTGATCAGCCAGGTATTACTTTAACGGCGCTAGGGGAACATAAAGTGTTCCCAATAATGGCACAGGTAGCTCCGACACTTCAAGGGAATACTCTCTGACTCTTGAAGTCGGCACTCATGATTGTGGACGCTTCTTTAACGTGAGCCACTTTCGTGCAACCTGTCAAATGACTCGACCCTTAGCACAATGGTGTTTCCTGGTGCACAATCACAGACCCTTCAAATCTAGTCAGCTGCCCCTCACTATTATATATAGATGTGTAAATTCCTCAACAGCTGGTTTTTCTTCATATTCATGCAAAGTTTGTTTTATCATTGACACGAATAGATTGGGCTAATATCTATCGGTGTGTATGTATGCCTGATGTTTCTGCGAAGCCATTAGGCAGTTTTCAAAAATATGGCTGCTTCGAAAATTATGATTTGCTCAAGGAACAATGGTTTCTTTTTTTTTAGCGCGCATTGTAGTAAGGAACAAGGTGGCAGGATAGGGCGCACGCTAACCACACAGCTCATTGCTGAGATGGCGGGAACATAGGCCATATAGAGGAGGAAAGGAAGGAGTAAAAGATAGGGTTGGAAATAAATTCGTAAATATATGTGAAAGAACACGCATTACCTGAAGAAGAACTGATATTATTTATCTAATTGCAGGACAGAAGTCCACTCACACAATTTTTTTCTCCGGAGAGCGACTTGCCAGGCTTATACCTAGAGGCACGCGCATCAAATTCTCGGTTTAGGTGGCCGAAAATACATCGCGCCTTTGTGATCGACGAAGCCGCGATCGCACAATACAGAAGTGCGATGGACAACTCCCACGGTGCTTTCTACACCCTTTTCACACGTTCCTTCTCACAGCGCAGCGCGGAAGTGTAATCTGAAGTGTTGTAAGTACCGGATTAACAATTCTTTTTAGACGATGCGACACCTAGCGACCATTAGGTAAAGCTGAAAACTTCGCCTTGGGTTCATCCTAAAAGGTTGCTTGTCGTGCACTTCTTTCTCCCATAAGGGATTCCGATATGCCTAAGAACAGGTGGTCAGGAAAACCTGCAGAATCTAATCTTTCAATTTGTCAATCAAAGCTCGTTTTGACCTGGTGAGGACAAGAACTTGAAAGTGATGCCTTCTTGGAAGCTTTCGCTCTCCCCCGCTTGGCAAGCTGCGAATGTGCAAAGCTCAAAAGGAGCAGAACTTTCTCAGAGCGAGAGATATATGTTTCCAGACAACGTGTTTCGGTATGAATAAAATTTGTAAATTTCAATATCTCCGCCTGTTATTCATGGGAAATTCCAGGTTATTCATCCAACAAGGAAAAATATGGTAAAAGTCTATTTCGCTTTCTGCCTGGCCTCACACTTCTCTGCACGAAATATGAAAAAAAAAAACATTGGACATACTGGAATAGCTTGACAGTATTTCTCTCGCCAATATCAGCATTCTGGTATCTGTCATAAGCAGTTAATAACGTATTACTGAGGACTGGAGGCAAAACATGAGCCGAGGCACACACCATGATTTTTAATGAGCCACATGTCCTTCCTCAAGAACAACGTCGACTGTGATTTTGTCAAATAGAATGTGTTACCGCGACGTCGCAGTTTAAAGTGAAAGCTCTCTGCCTTGAGTTTCTTGAAGCAAGTTTACCGGGCATTATGTGTAGTTAAAGCGCGTTCGAAGAAATTAGCGTGGTGAAACCGTATTTATAATAACGTCACGACCTGTTCAAGGAAATGGCGTTCAATAAAACGGCATTCCTTCAGACGTCATTGACACCACTGGTTCTTGACGCTTTTCAGCATATTTTCTTGTCCAGGACATCAAATGGCCCTGTACGCTTAATTGAGCGGGAAAATAAGAAAATGATCACCAGAAGCAAACCCCATCCTATAACCATAAAGTTTTACATTTAAGTCACGTGGTCACCTCAGCGCTTTTATCGAATAGGCCTTCTCTGGTTCAGTTTACACAAAGGGAGACATAAAAGCAGCGGCATTTCCCCTGGCATGTTTAGCATTTCATGGTCTCCTTGATCGTGCCACGTGAACATACTTGTGTTCATGTATTTTTTATTATTCCGACATGCTTTATGAGTAAACAAACCAAAGAAGCCTTGCTCAAAGGCTTCATTCTTCACCAAGGCTACTTTACGCAGTGAGACTGGGAGAAAGTTGAGATAACTTTTCAAATGAACCTATTAGGCAAATACTGTTCAAAGGCTAACGACAGCAGGAAATCATGAAAGTACAACGCGATAACATAGGCTGCCATTGAAACAACGTAAAGGTTAAAAGTCAGAATATGACACCGGCCTACGGAAATAGTGCTGCTGAAAAAAGGAAAAGAAGCTTTCGTTAGTTGTAAGGAAGTCACCAGTGTACGACAGTGAAAGGTATAGACGGGGCTACGGGTTTCCTAGAAGTGTGGGTACGGTGAAAGAGATATGTCGACTGCTCTAGCAGTTGAGTAGTGTGCAGGATGCCTTATAGGACAAAAAATAAGTGGCAGTTCACTGAATGCGCACCCAGCTTTTTATTCACAGGCAGAACAATGGCACGGTCTTCCCAGGAAGGATTTCCATGGTGCGGTGTGGTCGCCCACGAGGCGTAAACAGCGTATCGTTAGAATAAGCAGGAACACTCAAGGCCTCGCATTCCAGAAAACCTGACTAGGACATCGGCCGGACCAACAACGGGTCAAAGAACTCCCTAGTTCTACTCCAAGTGCATTCTATTTTCCGAGAATGTTTAGGCCCCTGTGAGCGCCCGTAGTCGTGTGTGATCCATTGTTCGTCAGACACCACGGGCCCTTCAGTGCGCGGGTGAAAATTTCACCGTGACCTTGGTTTTGGCAAGTGTGAAGATTCATAGCGCCCTTCTGCAGCCGTTGCCACTATCGGTATTATCGCCACGTGGTTTGTTCGTTAACCAAGCACCGAACACCGGCCCTGAGGTTTATATTATTCAGCCATATTATATTTTGGGAATTACACGAGGGATCTTGTTTATGCTTCAGGAAAACATTAATTTTAAAAATTGAATTCTGCGTTTTTACGTGCGAAAACAACGATCTGACAATGATGCACGCCGTAGTTGGTAACCCAGAAAATATTGAACAACTGTGGTTCTTTAATGTGCAAATAAACCTAAGTACACCGATGTTTTCGCATTTTGCCCCCGTCTAAATGCGACCACCGTGGCCGCGATTCCATCCCGCGACCTCTTGCTAAGCAGCCCATTACCATAGGCACAAAACAACCATGGCGGGTAGAACACATTATTGATTATGCTCATAATAAAAACGTCAGCGTACTTGCGTGAAATGTGTCCTTTACAATAACTTACAAACGCAAGCACTCCAGAGGGTAACTGAGGATATTTAAGATGGCCATATAATTCACCGACCTGAACTGGAAGACGCCTGAAACAACCTAAGTCAAATTCACTGCTATCTACTATATCTATTTGTCGAGTTATCGGAAGAAATATACCATTACAACGTTTTGAAAACCGTGGTTTATTTACACTACGACTCTCGATGCAACTGGTCAAAAGAAGCAGCTTCACTGGAAACTAGGCTGCCATTCTGCGCAAGGCCACGCAATACCAATGTTTTTTTTTCTTTAAATGCGAGATAAATACGAATTAGGAATAAATTCTACATTTAACTTTTTCTTCTTGGTAAAGATGAATAGCTTATAGTGTACATAAAGATCCAATAACCAAACATGAAAGTACAGGTAAACAGCAGTATATCTTCTACGGCATAATAAGCACAATAATTTTTTTCTAACTTGTTATCATGGGATGTGATATTCGGGGAGTTGTTGTCGACCTGCCTGCCTATTGCTATTTTTGCTTTTTCGTTCATATACCACATGGTCATCCGAATCGATATGATAATAGAACGACGCCATAGCCCGATGGACAAAGACAGACGACTGGCTTTGCACTGACATCCAACAACATTTGATTGCCATTGCCAAATCACGTGTGTAATAAACGTGACGGCGCGTGCGAAGAAAATAGAAAGTGGACGAAATTCGTGCGCTCAATGCATGGTCCTCTCTGAATGCTCTCCGCCTCTTGAAATGGTCGCACCAAATTTTGGACCCTTATTTGTCAAGAGTCACTTGTTGTCAGTGTGACATGTCGACACGACAATATTTCGACGTCATTGTTTTCTTCGTAATCAGACTGAGAAAATATATTTTTATATATTTAACGCATATCGAGAGAACAGATTTTCCTTGTTAAAATTTGCGTATTAGAAACGCTGGCACTAATAAAGAAAATAGGGTTTCCTTGAAAAATTTATGCCTTTGGGAGGAGCGAGAGTGGTCAAGGAAATTGGGAGTCTTAAATTGCTTTGACAACACTAATGGCGGGATTGCAGGGCCGGCGTACAACGGCCACTTCCAATTGTAAAATGCATGGTTCTCGGAGCACGCGAGCATTCTCCGTGAACACATGTTGTTTTGGCATTTTATTAGGTTCTGAATATGCTTCCCGTTTACGTGACACGTAAAATACAGAATTACCTACGCCCCAAATTCCTTCTGTTAGTTCATGTTAAAAATCACCTGGGACATATGCCCGAAGTCTCGTCTTTAGGCACGATAACTCAGACACGTGAACAACACTTTCACGAAAATTCAGCAACCAGAATTGAAAACAAGACTTCCTTAATCAATTCTTTAAATAATTATGGTAGGGCACACTTGGCTATATAAACGTTCACTGCGATGAGCAGTGCTCGCCTGCACTCCTTCGATGTACAATAAAACAAACGGGAAGAGGAAGCAAAGACTGATATATCTAACCCCCGTATGCAGAAATGCAACTTAAGTCGAAGCACATGCTTGACTTGATTTAGATGACGCCTGACGGTAACGTGCCCAAAGACGCTCACTGCGTTTCCTTCGGCGCGTTCCCGATAGGCGTCACTCAAATCAAGTCAAGCATGGGCTTCAACTTAAGTTGCATTTCTGCATACGGGGGTAAATCTCTGTTTATATATATAAAGACTGCTATATATATATATATATATATAGTCGAATAATATAACACCCACAAACCACACACGTGTTTTGTGTTCCACTAAGCTCTCCGTGTGTTTTCTTTTGCTAAAGGCGACCATGCACGATGGAATGTTGTAATATTTACTTTAATAACAAAATTAATTTTGATATACAGATTCAGAAAAGTAAAAATAGAACGACTCTGCTTCATGGCCTTTTGGTCAGTGCATGTCGCCAAACTGGTCTCGGCCTCAGTATTAGCTCCAAGGTGACATCCCTTGAAAGTCACCGGCCGCTATTGGTCAACTGCTGTATGTGCCGTAAAAAAAATTATATAAGTTTGTAAGGCAGCTTCTGGCAATGTTTCACCAATACTGTGCCATGCCCAGCTGAGAGTTATATGACATAAAACAACTACGGAGAACCGCACAAGGAGATTACCACGTGCTTTTTTTTTCACCTTTAAGTTTGCCAAAAGTAGAGAGAGGGTCACAAGAACCTCTAGATGTAAAAAATGAAACAGGGAGAGGACAGTGCTTTCTTTTACTTGCCCTCTACAAAAACTCTCCGCTTTTTCACACCGTATTTTCATTCTCCTCCGCCACTTTCGCTGCTCGCCTACTTAGTCACAGCCCCTCCGACCACGTGACCGTTTCGAAGCTCCTCCCTCACGACGACATAGCCAATGGGTACAACTTGTCGAGGACCCGCCTCAATTTTCCTCCTCACATCGCCGCTTGCAGAGAGTCCTGCCAGGCTTTAAAAACCGTCGCAATCAACTTCGAAGCCAGACTTGCTCCAGTCGCATTGACGATCAATCTCCTGAACACGTCGCAGACATCCCACGTGCTTTAAGCGATCAGTGTGACTATCATCGACTTGCTGAGGCTTGCTGCTGATCATCGACTTGCTAGCGACATCCATCAAAGGGACACTGCTGCTCGAGATTCGGCGTCATCATGGCACAACCACAGTTCAGCTGCACCACTGCCAACAGCTACAACCATCTCGTACGGGAGGCTCCGCGGTCCTTGGAGCAGCGCCACCTGGGCAACCGCGGCTCGGCTACCCACGTCCTCCGAGGGTATGACTGCTACTTCCTCAACATGAGATCAATCACGTTCGTGGAGCCACTTCCAAGCGTCCGCGTTTGCGCCGGCTGCTCGGTGGTTCCTGCCAGGGCCGTGCACCTTCCCTGCGGCCACACCTTGTGCGAGATATGCGAGTACGACGCCTTCGTCCGTCCGACTGCACAGCTGCACCGAGACGCCAGTGCCGAAGCCAGGCACCGCGGAGGCCTGTGTCCCGTGGACGGGACCTGCTTTGCCGAATCCGAGGTGAATGTCTTCACCTTCCCCCTGGCTCAGCTGCACCACCAACGTGCCTTCTGCGTCAACAGACGCTTCGGCTGTGCTTTCGAAGCCGAGCTGAGACACATTAAGGAGCACAGCTTGACCGACTGCTGCATCGGACGTAAGATCTGCCGCCGTTGTGGCCGGGACAACATCCTGCAGTGTGACACTCGGCAGCATTCGAGGCGCTGCTTGCCATTGTAGAGGTGAATGTCGAGGACGAATGGACGTTACCAACCCCAAGTGCACAGCGGTAACTCCCAGGAAGAACACTTGAAGTTTTACAATAGCAATCTGTGAATAAATATTGATGTTATTTCATTTCACGCAGTCTTTGAGTGATGATTCCACGTAGTTGTGATCAGCCTGATACGGCATGAGCACGAGCGTGGCGTAACCAGTGTCGGAAGAGTGAAATTTTGTCCTCTTGTTCTTTGTATTTTTGACTGGCTTTTTTCCTTCAACTGTGTACCATCTGGCCCGGATTTCATCCTTTCTGCGACATTTTAAGCACGAACGTTTTTGAGGATAGTCGCGGATGGTCAGGGCTGGTGGGCTTAGCAGTAATGTATATCGGTGTAATAGGCGCCACATGGAAGTTGCCATGGTCTCGTTTCTTTCCCTTTTGTAACATTCAAATGCAAGGCGTAAGCATTACCTGGCTTGCCGCATTGCGAATGGTTGCTGCTGTTCTGAAAGAATGAAACGTAGTTCATCTCTTAAGGAAATGTTGGCTATATTGCGGTTTGAATAGCGTCAGTTACGGGCATTGCAAGAACAAAACGAAATTTATGAAAATAAAGGCTCTTACGGAAGATTTTTTTCTGCCACGAGTCGCGGCCAGATCTCCATTTTCCAGATATCGGCCAAATGTGTTGAGAAGATGGGAGGCGCTAATAGTCGTTACAGCCCACCAATATAGCTGCTACGGCGTGTACATATAGGCACATCCAAGCACATACTGTATGCGAGGATGGAAAATCTTATGTGTGGCTGAAATTCACAAACCGCTGACGAAGGAATGCCCTCTGGCTCTATCGTTCATGCTTTATGTTAAGGGCATAGAAAGACAACCCCAAAACAGTGAATTAGGGTTTGATTGATCTGTCATGCGTAATGTATGCGTACGACATAGTATTACTAGAGGACAATACAAGAGATTTACAGAGCCTTGCGAATGTAGGCGGGGCAATGCGGCGACAGTCATCAATCTAGACCTTAAGTTAGGTCAGGGAAATCGGTGATTGGATCTTTAGTGAAGACACGAGTAATTACGTGGTGTCATTTAAACAGCAAGTCATACCCTAAGGCAAGCGACATAATTACAGTGTACATAAATAAAGGAAGGAGTTAGTCGAGTACCCACCGAAATAATATAAAAATAAAAAAGCGGCATGCAGCTGTAATCGCTTTGCTGCCACAAGAAATATGAAGTGGTGCGTGGAATCTAGTCTGCAGCAATGGTGCCAGCGCTAACATTCGCACCCGCGTTTACACGAATGTGATAGTGTCGCATCGCATTTCTAGCACATCGCATACATGTAAACAACGGCAATGCGCTGGCAATGCGCATCGCATTCATGCGCCAGGCGAGGGTATAGATTTTAGAGCGCGAGTCGACTCTCGCGGAGCATGTAAACGCAGGATCGTCGCATTACGAATTGTGGGAAGGAATCAGCTGCGGGACTGCCGCGCTGGTGAAGCTGCGAGACCTCAACGCTCGAGCAGAATCAAAATGGCGTTCCCCACGGCAACTTCGCTCGCCGCAGCGTGCTCTACGCGAAACTGTTTCTCGGCACTCAGCCACCGACGTGCGCTCGGCCTACTACCGGAAACCAGGTACACCGGAAGTCGGCTGCACTTCCCTTATACGACACCACGTGGCGCTACGTTCTCACCAGAGTTAATGCGCTACATGTGAACGGTGTCGCATCGCCTTTCCCCAACGCGCTTGGAAATGCGATGCGCCACTGTCGCATTCATGTAAGCGGGGTTCATGTGCCTAAAATCGGACATCTTGTCGAGGTTTGAAGTTAACCAAAGATCGTTTGGCCTTGGGAACCCACGCTACATCCAGAAATGAGGCAGATGCATGGCGACATGGGGTTGGACTTTTTTTGAAGTCAGATAAGCGCAGAGCAAAACTGGTATTGAAGAAAGACTTAGGAGCATCAATCATATAAATGCGCGGCTAAACTGCACAAACACCCGTGCCTTAAAACCGAGGACACAGAATGGAGGAAGAGGCCAGGAAAGTTGGGAACAACAAGTACAGGGTAATTGAACATGATAATGGACAACCAGGAAGCATCAAAAATAAAGTGAGAGAAACGCAGGGTAAATTGGATCCATGTAATGGGAACGAAAATACCATTCAGATGTTCAAGCATGTAAAGGAAACAATTAGAAGGGAAAATCTGCAAGAAAACACACAGGACAGTACTTTCGTATTTGTTGCTCGAGCTGCTTGCCTAAGGACAAAAGCGTACTGGAGCAAGTATTCGCAATAAGACGATGCATGTGTCTACAGAGAAATCGCGGAGACCCCTCAGCACAACCTAAAGGAATGCCAATGAATTGCCACAGTGAGACTCGTAGGTAACGTAAACCTTCCTGAAGCGGAAGCATCAACTGGTCAGCAGCTGAGATAAGCAAGAGAACTTTAGAGTAATGCTGGAAAAAAGCAGGGACGAGAGTCATACGTCCGTGTCCTTTAGACGTACGTAGCGTTGCAAGGTAGATAGATAAGTTTTTAGGAAGATTAAGGTGAAGGTATCACGGCCGCCATCTTACATGAAGTTCATATTCTGCGATCACGCGACGCCACTTAGTCATGTTTGGAAAAAGAGGGGAAAAAATCAGCTCTTCGCCGTCGCAGCACGCTGCGGTCTGTCTCTCTATATTGTGACGCCGTGACAGGTGATTTGTTTTAGTTGATGAAAATGCCTCGCCTCCCCCCTTCTTTTCAGAACGTGTGGCGCCTGGCACCATTGTTGTTTCGTTGCTGCGGGTGGTGGCCCTCTCCCCGCTGATGCTTTCGACAATGACTTGGTCCAACCTTTCTACATGCAAAATGGTCATTGCCGCTGATGGTGGTAAGTGGTTTGTCACGGCCGCTTTTGACGTGGCTGTCACGTGAGCGTCAACCGCTGCTACGAAAACAGTTTTGATAGACGGCCTGCTGGCTGCGGTGCTCGAGGGGAGCGGCACTGCCATGTCGCCTTCTGATTCAGCGCACGCATCGGATGCGCATTCGAGGTCAAGCTGGAGCACCTGCAGGAGCACTGCTTCACCGACAGCGCCGTCCGCCGCAAGGCCTACCGCCATTGTCGACAGGACGCCATCCTGGCATGTGGTACCGAGGAGCTTGCTAGGCTCTGCTTCCTATGGTAAAAGCGAGTGGACTGACCAAGTATCGACGCTCACCTCCCGTGGCCACAATCAATCACGCGCAAAAAATCCGGAGTCTCCCCACTATGGCATGCCTCATATTCAGAGTACGGTTTCGGCACGTAAAACACAGTAATGTCTTGAGATCGTGACTGCCGGATTGTGGTGAAGTCATCCCAGTGCGGAAGCCTAATGTTTCCTTGCTTGCCAAGAAAAATATGTGGCAGGATAGATCGCATTACACCTCAGAAATCACCTCCTGGGTCGTTATCAGGCTTTAGTTTCACTGCATACATCATGCAGTGTTTGCGCTCGCTCCTTTGTAAAGAACTTCTTTTACTTTTTTAAAAATTTTTATTCTGCTGATGGGAAAACGAGGCCTTTGGGTTTTTCCAAAGCTGGCGAAAATTCTGGTGGCACGGCCCACTACGCGTCCGCGTCTTAAAAGCGAACTTTCTTCGTTGCTAACTCGCCCGGTGTTTCAGGTCTCAAATTTACCCTATGGGCTTCGCTGAGGAAGCCAGACCATAACCTGGCGCTAAATCCGGTCGAGGAAGTAGGTTAGCTAGCGGCAGCCTGTCACGCCATTGTGGCGTCTCGCCACTAATGAACAAAACGTTGTCTCGTAAATAGAGCCTCCTTCTTCCACTACCGAGCATGCGAAGGTACACTGCGTACATAACTACCAAGCATCAATGCTCGTAAGTGGCACTGCTAATTTCTACGACGCGTTTGCTATACGTATGTTAGTTGCTGAGGTGGAAGCTAAACAAGCCGTTTGATTTTAAATGCGATAGCAATTATATGGACACTGAAAGTGTGTTCGCTCCGTCAGCACCGTCATGGACGTTCTGTCGTGGTATCGACGGCGCATGCGCAGCTGGGCTTTAATGGTTGGATAGCTAGATACGTGCAGTGTGTTTGGCTGCAAAAACACGATCAAGACTAGGTGGGCACACCGTCGAATTCCGGTTAATTAGCTCCGCAGGGTAGAGATTGCAGCGTTTTGTATAGAGCTACTAGCACGAAGGTCGTGAACACGGACACAATACAGCATCCCTGCATGCACCCCCCCCCCCCATGCCTTGAAAATGAATACAAGCCGGCCTTCCGTATTCCGCTACTGCAATCAATGTCGTGCGCACACATGATGGTGTCGCTGCTTATCGAACGTGTGACGGTTTCGCGCTAGCGATAACAAGCGACGTCCAATCACGTGGTCGCGTAGCTTATGGTGACAACATGTCCAGAAGCAGTTGTGAGTGATATCAAGGGCACTGCTTATGGTAGTTCCGATTGCAGCGCGACTAGGGGAGTTGGGGACAAACACTATTGATAAAAACATCTTTTGAAATAAAGAGACATGAAAAACCTTGTTTGTTTTGTGTGTCAAACAAAATTTAACCCTTAGCTATTTTTAAATATAGATGCGATGAGCAAAGTCCAGACGAGCGAAATTTATATTGTTATGAAAAAAATATATATTTTTTGTTAGCGCCCCTGGTAGAAAAACAATGGTGGTCATGCCACTGCGGTAAAAGGCACTCCTGTAAAGTTGGCCTAGTACAATTAGAACACGCCCCTCATCGGTTGTTTTGGTGCTGGTTCCTCCTTTAGTGCTACGGATTTCGATGGTGTGAATTTTTCGCCGTGTCAGGTGTGTTGCATCGTGGTTCAAAGTGTTGAGTGAATTGTTTTCGCGTGAAATGATTAAAAAACACCGGACATGTGTCGAACTTCAGCGGTCCTCGTGCAACTGCTGTAACTGGCTGCTGCGACTGGGCACCCGAGCTGCACCTGAAGTTAACCAGATTACACAAGGCTTGCGACCAGGCGACTAGTTTGCCCACAAGCGTGAGACATCAGCTCACTCGTAAATATTTCATTCTTTTCCAATGACATGTTGCATGCGATTGATTGATTGATCGATTGATTGATTGATTATTTTATTTATTTATTTATTTATTTATTTATTTATTTATTTATTTATTTATTTATTTATTTATTTATTGATTGATTGATTGATTGATTGATTGATTGATTGATTGATTGATTGATTGATTTGTCGCAGCTGCCGTGTTACTTTCCATCACAATGTTTTCAAATGCACAACAGGCTGCGCGCTATGCACAACGCCAGAAAGGTTACTAAGTTATGTCTGTGCCAAGGTTCAGGCAGATGCGTCATTCCTGCGATGTGCAAGAATGCTAAAATATGAAGTGTTTTAAGTAGCTGGAAACAGACACATCACTCCTCTTGAAAGACCGTAAAACTGTGTCACCCGGAGTATGCATCCACCCTAAGCATAAATCTAGATCGCTCTCACCTGTCTGCCGGCAAAAAAATAAAAGAGCATATATTTAGGACAGATACATACTCACACTTTGGGATGCTTTCAGTTCTTATGAGGTATAAGCGAAGCAAAAATTTGCCTCTGATGTTTGAGGAAGAACTATATTTATATTCTCGCTGTTAAGGTAAATTATGGTATCTTCGTAGGTTCGCTATAGTCACGCTAATACTGAGGGAGTTGCGCATCAATATGTGCATCACGCACTGTGATGGTTATGCGCAAGGATTTCGCCAGCGCCTTGTGCTGACACATATCTTTTTCGTCGCCACAGTTGGTGTGGCCTGTGTTAAACAAAGTATAATTCTTCTTTCCTGATTTTCAGCCAATAAAAATTCACTGTTGACTTAAATTCGGGCATAAAAAGGAAATTATTTCGTTTCAACGCATACTAATAGCAATGTGAAGCATCGCGTGGTCCTTACCTGAGAAACAATGAAATAATGCGGATACATAGGGTATACTTGGCCGGCTGTGCTTATCGTGCTGTAAAAAAATAGTATTTCAGGACCATGGTAATTGGCCAAAATAACGAACACGCAGAGTACTAATTCTCGCAGCGAAACCAAGGCGGAGCAGAAATACATGTACATATAAGTTCTCTGAAATTTTACATGATTCCCAATTTCGTAAAGCTTTAGATTTAAAAAGCCGGCATCGACTTAAAATACCCATCGAGTGGAGCTTAAAATTCTTAGTGCCTAGTTCGCACCAAGGTCGTGTCGAGTTGCAGAATGTTTAAAAATACCGCCCGAATAGCAACCGTAGAAAAAACAACCGAATTTCAAGTCAATAACAAATGTGACATCAATTATTTTTTCACCGGATATGGCGTCACTTTCTTTTGCACCGGAAGTGTTCCCTACTCGCACAGTTGGTGCTAAGACGTACAGAACGTTGATGAACTGCCCTTTTCAGAACGCATGGGCTTCTAGGAAAGCTTCGTTAGCGTGCGTACATTTGGGTTCTAACAACAGGGAGCATGTGGCCCCAAACTTATGGTCACGTGCTTGATGAATCTACTACACCGGAAGGAAACGCGTGTTTTAGTAGAGCATGGAAACCATCCTAAAACGCGCGATTTTCTACAGCATGAGCTTTGCATGTTTATGATGGACGCTTTCGCGAAGTATTACGATGGACGCTTTCATGAAGTGTTACTGACTGCAAACTGCTAAAAGGTAGTTTATTTCAATTTCAGTGTCCTGAAATGAAATCCACCATGGTGTCGCAATGTCCAAAGGGGCATCAAATCCCGGCCTCGGCGACCTCATTTCAGTGGGGTCGAAATGTAAATACGCCTGTGCACAGTGCATTCAGTGTGCGTTAAACCCCAGGTGGCCGAAAGTAACCCGGAGTATGCAACTACAGCGTGCCTCATAGTGATATTGTAGTTTTGGCAGGTAGAAACCTAGCAATGTTTTTTCAGGGTTCTCAAATAGAAAGTAGCTCATCACGCTAGCCATCCCGAAAACGTCTCTCTGGAGAGCAAAATAGTGCGATGTTGAGGACTCTGATGCGACGGCATTTCGACGACTGCACGTGCATTTTATGAAACGCGGCATGGAGACGCATGTACGCGCCTCCCACCCAACCGTGGCGTCGACCAACGTAGGCTCCCTTGTGAAATTGAGTAGACGATAGACGAGTCTGTTGTCGCCCGCACTTTCGAGCTTCACGTTAACACTTCGACGTCGGTGAAACATGACTTGCCACACTCGAAGGTTTTCCACCCCCGGTAGAGTGAATCTCGATATCGGAAACTGTGTGATGATGGAGCTCACGTGATAATAAATTACTGGAGACGAAATCATGCATACACCGGCTCCTGTGATGGTTTCCTAAATGGTGTATATTACGTAATAGAAAAAAAATAGTCACTCGGTAATTCCCTATTTGGGCTCCATTAGGTCGTTTCAATGTTCGGAAAGAATCTTTTCAATATCGTTAAGTCGAATCAGCGTCACCTAACTGCTAAGTGAACCATTGCCTAGATTTCCCCCTGCAAATTCTACCGCCAGTCTCGTCGCCATCAGCAGTGCGGGTCTATGAGGGTATGAGCCACTGATTAAGGGGGTGGCGTTATCCATGGGGCGGACACGTATAGTTCGTACACCCGAAGAACAACATGCGTACGAGGAGCGCCGGAGGGAATAGCCAAGAGAATGCAAACAGCGCCGGCACAAAACGGCCACCGACGAAGAACGTTCCCGGGATGCTGAACGAAAATGACGATCGCCTACCCGGGCACCTCCGAACGAGCAACGACGCCAGACTCGCAACGCAATATGGCGGCAGAGGTACCGGGTGGAGTGAAATACTACAAAGGCGCATATGCCAAGTTGCGAGGAGACTTTCTGGATAAACATTATGGATTTAGTTGCAGAGCGTGCGACCCTCTGCGGTTCAAGATTGACCTGAGGAGGATCGGAAATGTACGAGACGTGACTAATCGGGACCGTGCGCTACAAGTACTGCCTCGTACGTCACGAGACGTTCCCGGCTACGTGGCCGATTTCAAAGTGTGCGGGACGCGCAAGAAAAGGACGCGCACCACACCTCTGCTGTGAGGTGTGGTGCCCCAGTTCTCGACCACGAACGGATGTGCCCTCGGATTCCGGAGCCTCTGCCGAAACTGAACGCACAAGAGGCACTTTGCTTTTCGTTTGAGATCTTTGACTGTCGTCAGCTCTCGCTGCCATTCCATCGTCACAGAGTTGAATGGTTGTCCTTTTTTTTCTTTTATACGCAATAAAATCCAGTATGGCACAATATCTGTCTTTCGTCGTTTCATCGGCTTCATTGTGCATAATGAGCGTGTACACGTCATTCTGAGGTTTCGACTGTCCGCGGTTACCGTGACGTTATGTGACAGATACGTAAATTATAGGCGCAGCCAAAATTTGTTTGACCGATTTCAGAAGCCCGACAACGGAAGTAGAATAGGAAGAGGTTATAATAGTTCTACCTTTTAGCGCCCATGCACGATTGCAAAGTGCCTTCCACAGCGATACTAAAATATTCGCCGACCATTACAATACTCCCGAATGCGAAATTAGACCGTAGCTGCATACGCATTTTCATTTCGAGATATAATGGCTGGCACGGACGAAACGTATCGTGCGGCTCATTGCAAACGAAGAGATGTGCGGCGCGACTGCCTCGCTAATCGGCAGATGGTGAGAGGCGGCGCGTGGGCAACGCGTGGGCACGATTAACAGCAGCCACCGCAGACAGAGCTCCGCTCATTCAGCGCTTTGTTTCCATACAGACAGCGCGCGCTACTCAGGCGCCATCTCGTAGCCACCGTCGGCACAAAGCTCGTCTTGCACGGCACTACGCTTTATTTCTAACACTAGAGAGTTTTAGCCCAGCGGGTTTACGGCCAGCGGAGCGGAGCGGTCTCCACCGTTGCGCCAGCGGAGCGGCTCGCGAAAAAAGAATTTTAGCCCAGCGGATCACCCGCTCGAGCGGGGTAAAGAGCGGGGCGCTCTGCTGCCCCACCTAGTGGTTCGAATAGGAGTTACTGAGAAATGAAATTGAATTACTTTTGCTTTTATTATGCAAGAAATGTTGAATAAAAATACATTACATGTTCTCAGTGCATTATTTGTTAATAATGTACTGAGTACTAATGTACGGGTCAGCGCGGCAGTCGCAGTCTTCGATGCAGAACTGCCGGCGTTCATGTTCGCGGCTGCCGTCTTGCATTTCCCATACACGCCCGCGCGCCCTTACGCACGCTCGCGCGCTGCGTATACCCTCCGCTGGGGAGTGCTTTCCAGCGGGCGTAAACGCTGCTCCGTAAAACCGCTGGCCGTCTCAGCGTGGTGCGCATGCGCAGTCGCGTCTCCGCTCGCCCGCTCCGCTCCGCTGGCCGTAAACCCGCTGGGCTAAAACTCTCTACTGTCTCCTCCCCTTTGCGCCTCATGGTTCCGCTGCACCCTTGCCCACTTTGCTCCTCGCGCTCTCTTCGCTGTGGCAGACTTTCGGCTCCCGCTGCACTCCGCGTTCGCTTTCATCTTTCGCTGTGCCCGTTTACTCGGTTACGAGGGACAACGCCAACACTCGCAGCAGAAATGGTCGCCTAAGAGCTGCGAGTTAAAACATAGCAGTGATTGCAACGGGGCGCGCCAGGTTGTATTTTGGTGTGCAGGATTGATGCGTATTCAAAGCATGGAAACAGTACGGGTCTGCAGAGCAGAGCGTTTGTAACAAACCACTCCAAAAGCACCGAAGACAAATCTTAAAACATTATTTTTCTTGGCGCGATAAAAAGCCCATGTGAAGTATCTAAGCCTGCAGCAGTTCATTTAGATAAGGTGTTGATAAATTTAATGGCATATATGACATTTTAATGGCGTAATTGAGCCTTGACATTTTTCGGGGTTGGAGACGCTTTCGGTGCGAGCAAGCAGAAAAACGCAAAGCCTTCCTGATTTTGTTTTCTTACTGAGAGGCAATCATCGCAAGGTGGGGATGTGGACAGTACTTGCGTGTCCGACGATGGAACAATCGACTATCGGGCAAGTTTGGTGGCGTTAGCGGCGGGGCGGACGTACTCACGCCCCTCTCCCTTCCCCGGAGGTCGAGCCAGCCACTTTGCATCGCCTCCCGGGAGTGATTGCAGCTTGAACTAGGTGGCGTGTAAAGCGGCAATTTTGTGAACAACAGTAGTATAGGCAAACCTCATGTTGGGGATCTTCGGCAAGACCTGCCAGCCAAAAGGTTGGTGGCGAGAAGCATAAAAATTTATCATGCACTGTTTCGCTCTCCGAGTGGCTAATTCCACACGCCCACTTCCATTGCCTGCACACACTAACGTTGTGATCCCCTAGTCCACTCAGTGCCGGACAGAGAAACTGCTTGGCGGCTCCCTGCTGTACCAGCATCTTCGGAGGACAAGCAGTTCTGATATGACATCTAAGTGAAGCGACCTTAAAGGCTGGAAACATGCTTAGCTTTGTCACCGCAACTAAGTGAAGAAACGCAATCCCCGAAGTCTTGGCAATGATGAAAATGAACTCCACACCAGCAGAAAAGTGTTCCAACTTTGTTATTTCTGAAACCTTGTACTTGTTTCAAATGTACATTTGCTATGGAATCTGTACCAAACTCCTAGTAAAGGGGAAATTCAGGCAGGGCACAGCTACATATTCTTCGTGCCTGCTGTCTATTGTAATAGATATAAAATTTTGAAAATTATCAATATTCATATACGCGGTGCCCAATACTAGTTTTGTCAGAAGCTACAGTAGGCAACGGTTCTCTGAGTCCTTGACAAAGTTTTTCACAGCCCAGCGGTTTCACATCCTGCAAATGCTGTCCTTGACATCGTCAATCACGAGGTATCGTCGCACGTGCCTCCAGCAGTCCTCGATCAGGTCATCCAGCTGCATGCGGTCGTCGCTCGGCGATGGGAGGCAAACGACTCGCTCCCTGACCACTCCGGCGGCCCGCATAAATCCGTCCATGCTTTCGGTTCTTTTCAGGCGGTCTCGCACCAAGACTGTGAGCTCTGCTTTGTCGATACGGGCCTCCATGGCAACCTCGTCCAGAAGGGCAGGATACCGGGAAACTCGCTCCAGTGCTCCGGTGACGTACCTGCACGTGACCAGTGCTGCCTTTGGAGTAACTGAAATTTTTGCATGGTGTAGCGTGGTGTATACGGCTTTAAGTTAATCTACGGGATGTTACCGGTAGATTGCGCACCGCTTGCATTCGGTGCATATTGCGAGTGTTCAGTTGTGAAGCCGAGGCTCGGATGATGGCAAAAAGAAAGCTATAGGCAGGTCAACTTTCGATGGCATAAAAAAATGCCGCACTGCTGAGCGAGAAGACGGGCGTGTCCATAAAAGAACAAAAGCGGGTGGCTGATATTACAGCTGGCTCGAGCAGGAAAAAGTGTGGGGTTTGGGTCGGTCGTGTCACGCGTAGAATAGATAGATATCCAGTAGTCTTTTACAGTGAGAAAAATGGTACCTGGAGGAAGCTCTGACGTATGGGGTGGATGATTAGAAGTTATCATGAAAGAAAGTCTGGAGACATGCCACAGAAATGGCTAACGAGGGCATGTGGAACTACTGATCACTGGCGGAATCCATTCACCATGCAGTGAAACTAAGGAAGAATTTCCCATTTATAACGGATGAAACTTTGGAGCAAAAAAAATAGCACTAGGCTCATTCCTCAGCGCGTTACTTATGTCCCGTTACTTCTGAAAGCAGGCTCAAATGTGAGTACTGTTGAAGCGATGTTGCAACTGTCGCCGGAATTGCCCATTCTCATCGGAAATACACTAACTTACTTTTTTAAACGTTCTTATGGGGCCCCGTTTTTCGCAAATAAGGAAAAAAGAACGCTCCGAGAGAAAACGACCGCAATGATAATCAACAAACAAGTACCATCACTTTTGTATCTGACTTAAGCTACTACGCTCTTCAAGATCGATCTTCCAGGATGCTATTTTGTACCTGCGGCACCTTGTGTACTGTAAATGCCTGTGCAAAGAGTTCCGCAGGACTTCTCATAATAAGTATACACTTTCACTTCGCGGGCATAGAGTGTACACAGAATGAATACACGCAGGTGAGACGCAAACAATCAACGTACTCAAAATTTTCACGGTAAATAGATTTTCATCGACAGAAAATTGAACATACGTCTGCAAGGAAACCCTGCATGGCGACAATATTTTGGAAGCAGTGCTTCAAATGAGTGCCCAAATTTCGTTACCCTTGTTTGAAATTCAAAGCAGGCCGATTGCGCAGAGGTCTTTGAAAGGAAAACGACAACCGCATGTACGCGAATAATTTCGCTGATAAACATTCCTTAAAGGAAGATTTAGCTCGAAGCCAAATTCAGCTCCTTAGTTCAAGTGCGTGCAGAACGCAAAACAGCTATTAGATAACTGCTGAACATACTAGAAATAAGTTTGTCCTATGAACATAGGAAAAATTCTTGTGACTGAAGGAAAATTACTCCCCTTTGGACCTAAAACGTTTTGCATGAAATACTGGAAAAAGCAAATAGGAAAAAAAGAAACAATCATGAAGAACTCATCATGATGACCATGTTGATGCGATCGCACTTAAACGATAGCTCTATCTATCACACAGCTTTTATATATTGGTCTGAACACGTCATGACACGGTATTATTACTTGGCGCAGGTTACTCTCCCAAACACTGCGTTGCCTAAGTTTTCCATCGTTTTCATGTGTAACTCTGGCCCTCGGTAATACCCGGAGCGGCAAAAATTGAATGGTTTACCCAATAATCTCATATGTACCTTTCAAAATTTAACTTTTGTACGTGTCTTTAGCGGTACTTCTCGAAGGGTCTCTGCTTCAGCTGCCTTTGAACGGTATATCGTTTACTAAAGCGCTGCATTTTTTTAGTGCCTACAGTGTAGCTAAATTATTTCTTTCCTAATGGGCACCGTATGCAGGCCACGTTGTGAGCGCTATTTGCCTAAGCAAGGTGGCAAATTCAGAAGATGTGGCTGAGAGAAAACAGAAGCGATTCTACCGCATTGAGAAGAGAGCGACACAGTTTCTAACGCAAAGCGCCACGTCTTTTGCCTAATATACGTACCTGTCGTAATCTGAAGCCTTCTTTATTCGAGCAGCTCGTGCGACCAGACCCGAGTTTCGCAGCGTCGCCTCTCGCACAGCCAGACAGTCACCTGCGGCCTCGGCTTCGACGTGAGCCAAGCAATCCACTTTCAACAACGTGCAGTTGTCCGCAATGCCCTTCGACAGTCGTCGCACAAAGGCGGTGGTGTCTCCCGCGGTCTCGTTCGCAAGGACGACCGAGCTGATGCTCCGGCTTCGTTTAAGTACATCCGCCAAGCCCTCCATGTCTCGACTGGTCAGGCATTGATGATAAAGCGTCAGCTTCCTCAAGCTTTTGTTTCGAGAGAGGGATTCTAGCACGACCGACCACCCCGGATTGGCGCCGTGGGCCTCGACCAGTTGGAGGTCATACGAAACAATCAATTCGAGCTCTCGCAGCACAGTTGTGCGTTTTAAGTATTCGGCCAGTGGCAAAAAGAGCCTCCGGTTGCCGATGTCTACGCGGATGCTCAACATCGTCACGTGCTCACAGCTTGGAAGTAGTTGCAAAGCGACACCCAAATAGTCGTCCGGTTCCAACGCGGAGAAATGTATTGCCCGGAATGCTTTGCAGCGTATCAATTCCACGTCTTCTCTATACTCGTAGGTTCCGATAGAAACTCTTTTGTCGGAGCCAGTTGTCATGAGCATCGAGCAAACTGGTCGTAGCAGTTCAGCGTTGAACCCTGCGTCGATGTGGACCTTCTTTAGATTTCCATTTTGCGGCAGCGCCATGATAAATGTGGCCCATTGTGATGGGTGGAATATCTGCAGTGGAAGGCCCACTTCTTCCAGCGTATCATTTTGAATGACAGCGCGGAGCCAGCGGTCGCAAACGTCGTGCATTTCAGGCACGTGTCGAACCAAGGTCGATAAGGTCAAGTTGCGTATTACCCGATTTCTGCTGATCACCCCAGCAACCAACTACAACACGTACAACAGCAACACGTACATGGAGAGCTTCTCGATACTTTTGTTTTTCAGCACGCCTTCAAGAATAGCCGTTTGGGTTACCTTATTCACCACCATGTCAAGAGTCACTGCATTTAGAAACGTAGTCGTGCCAATGTATTCGCGTAAGGCGTGTGGGTAGGACTCGCATTCGAATGCGACCCTCTGCAACACTAGTTCTTTGAGCGCGGATTTGCTTAAGAATTCTCCGACGAAATTCTCCGCCGCCTGCCCTTGTATCAAAAACTCGTTTAGATGTAGGCTCTCCAGGGACGATGAAGCCCGCTGAAGCACCGACAGTGCTGCTACAAAGCCTTCCGAGGAATCCTCGCGCGATAAGTCGGCCTCGCAGTGAAGTGTTTCTTTTATTTGTCAAGCTGGGTATTAATGCAGAAGCGGCATTTAATGCTTTCCGTCCCTGGATATATAGTATCACGGTCTTGATCCCTGAACTATGTCGAAGAGCCTCCAGTACGTAGAAGTCGGGGTTTGTGACAATGTGGAGCTTGAGGTCGACGGAACCAATGCAGTGATGAGTCCTGAGCAACCATCGAAGACGGTCCTGGTTCTGCGGCGGCTGACGTAAGTGAACATTACCAGTAAAATTCCCTAGGCACAGCTGGCCAGACATGTCCGCCTGTTCTCGCAGCTCAAAGTTGGATGCCAGAAGAAGCCTGTTCCAGGCGGAGAGCTTGTCGGCGATCTGGCATGTTTGGTTTTCGGCTACCGTGCATGGTACGCAGTGGTCGGTGAGGTCAACGTCGGACCCGATCGTGTCGGTGTGCGTGCCAGTCTCTTGAATACTGTCTCAGGTCACTCCCAGGTAGCCAGCAATGTCTCCCAGGACTGTCGTGGAGGCTTCGGATTTTTCCAGAGCAACTGCGTATATATGATGATAAAGAAGTGCTGAAAACATTATTCCGATAATTAGGAAGTTCTTGCCCCCCCCTTTTAAGCAAAATTTTAAAATTTAGACATGTCAGTTTTCTCCCTGCAATAACTCCTCCCATATTGCGTTCGTGACGTCGCGGTTCGGTGCCTGTTCACAGCGGCTGCATTCTGATTGCGAGTGAACGCAAAAAGCATTTTCGCGGTTAAATTTAACTGCTAATAATTACTTACCATCCAATATATTTCATGTGCTGATCTATCTCTGATGCCTAGAAATGCTGATGGAAGCGAGGGACACTTGACACAAAGCGCATAGCTGCACTCCTAACATTGTGGAAGCAACTGTGGATTGTCGAATTATGCTTTAACGGAATAATTATTTACTATGCGATTACATTTCATAGTTCTTTTCTCTACAAATGCACTCTCAAAACCTTGAATCAATTTTGAACACTTTGTTCCAGTTTTTCTTGGTGGGGAACTGTGTTTGGGTGTTACACGCTTAACGAGCCTCTGGTAGCCTAAACTGATCTGTGAACCCCCGAACGCAAATCTTTTTGCTCGTGTTTTGCGTTCTCCTGCCGAACCCTGCCACTTTATTATTTACGTAAAGGTTACAGCTCTTGAAGTGTCTCCCAAGAAAATTTAAAAAGAGGCGGCGATGGCTGCTTGTGGCATTGCACAACCTAACAATTGTTGAAGCGAGCATTAAGCTAAACCATCAGAGGTAGCTGCTTTTCAAGAGGGGTTCGCCATTGCCCCTCTTGCAAAAATGTAAGCGATCAAGACTGTAAGCCGCGACTTGGGGGGATCAAAACTCTAACCAGAAATAAGGACAGATTAGCTCCCGAGCTATTGGTGAAAAGCTTTCTGGCTGCGTGTACTTAGCCCGCCTGTCACGCGACGCCACAATACAGCGAAAAACCACCACATCAAACTGACGTCTGCGCACTAAAGATGCATTCATATGCCGAACAAAACTGAATTTTCCTTTGAGAATAGCCGGAGGTTGCTCCGTTCTTATAGGAATCGAAGGTGGCGGCCCCGCGATTTCTCCGACCATAGCTACTCTGAGCTGCCTGAGAAAATGGATCGAATTGCGCATAGTAAAAATTTTCGCGTCTCTTTGCCAACTTTTCTTCACTGAGGATCTCTTTTAGTGGCATTTGTTTTGGCATTCCATTGTACGCCGTCGCTATTTTCGACCAGCCACATAAATCTAAGCAAGGGAAAGCGGTCCAGTCGCTGACGCCAGCACCACCTTAGACATTCGGTCATCTACTTTCACTGCTTTAGCTCGGCCCCACCAAAACCTTCTATACAGTGCTTCGTGCTCCTTGCCTCTTGAGATCAGGAAAGTCTGTCAATGTAGGTAATGCAATTCTTTTTGGAATATAACAAAAGTAACCTTCTCTGAACAAGGAAGGTGTTCGACTGGGCTGTCCATACACCGCGGCGAGTCACCGCCTGGTGCTCGCGTTGGCGGTTACGTAAACTTGGCGCCAAAAGATTGGAATAAAAACAGATTGTAACAGTTTTACGTCATAGGTTCCTGTATTTGTCCGCTTCAGACGACCTAACAAACGCAATTTACAGAACCACGATGTTCGGGAACGTTTGAGGATTTCTTAACTTCGCGTTTCCATATTTGTAAAGACTACCAATTTACAACAACGTTTCCACAAACTTCCATGCCCTAAGTTAAGCTTTAGCTCTTGATGGAGTCACTATAATTTACATTTCTGTTTCAGATGCAACAACCATTATTCAAATTTGTCCAGTTGTAGTCTCATAAAATTCTGTGTGTTTCACATTTATGCGAAGAGACGGAGATGTCGCCGAAGGAGTAATTTTTGTTGCTGTTGTTTTTACTTCATTTGCCATAGTTCTTTTTTTTTGTGAACCACAATCAGTCGTTCGTTCACGTGGGCGTGAAATATTTCTGCCAAAAAATACCGCTTCCCCAACCTAAGTCACAGCTTACCAGGACAGCCTTTGTATCTTTCTACAGTAGGCAACTAAGGGCAGTTGAAATGCTCCGAAAGAAAAAAAAAAAACATCGCCAAATTATTCCACTTTAGCGGGTTTGTCAGCGTTTGTTTCATAGCAAACGGTCTTGCCTAAAATAAGTGAAGCCCCATGGACAGTCTGAATATCACAGGGAAAAGGTTGTTTACTTGGAAGCGCAAGCACTGCGTCCTGCTCTGACGCAGAGTAAATCGCTTTTGGTTCAAAGCCTAGAAGCTGAAATTTAATCGATGAAGATGACGAAAGGAAAGAACGTCTTTCAGAAGCGTCGCTTCGGCGTCAATCGATAAGCGCATATATATATATATATATATATATATATATATATATATATATATATATATATATATATCGATAAATTAATGCGGTAAATTCCAAAGAGAAAGTGCCAAACGTCCTCTTGCCAATGCAACGCATGTGGTTCGCGCATCGCTCTGCGGTCCTCGGTGTCCTTGAGCGAGCATGCGCACTGGCGGAGGTCCTCGCTTCGCAGCATCCCACCATCACTGAGTGGTCGCCTATAGGTACTACGGGGACAACCGAAGCAGCCACACCTACACTCACCATAGGCAACTTGCTGCTATGCGCCGTTGTGTATAGGCGTACCCTTGCGTTTTCATAGTGGAATCTGGCGAGCGCATATGAGCTGTGGCTTCGTTCTGCCGAAGCGCGAGCTGTCCCGAGCAACAACGACGATCAAGGGGCACGGGACGCACGCGCGAAAAACCTGTTTCGCAAAAGCCCGCCTCGCTCTGGAACGAGGCAAGTATGCCTACTGTCGGTGCCTTATATAAGGGCACAGCCTCGCTGCTGTGCTCGCGTTCCAGGGCTGCCGTGCTAATGGTCAGGACACCGCGCGGTTGTACTCGACTACGCCTGGTTCGATTGCTCTATCGGGCGCACAGTATATTAATTTTATCAGAAATTGACGGGACAGGAACCTACCTGTTCTCCGTTTCATACTCAGCGTGCGACGCCGTGAAAAACCTTATCATTGCTGTTCGAACGCAGCTACTGCAAGAAGCATGGCTAGCTAGCATCCACGGCTTTGCAGGCTGTGTGTGAAATGGAGTACGCAATGTGCCGTAAAATACATGGTAGTTGTGGGGCCTACCCCGTTTCGAGCAAGAACTTCGACAGTCTAACCTCGGTGTTCAGAACTGCATCGTAAATTGAAACCCGCGTGCTTGACTTGAATGGCGCCTGCGTGAACATGCCGAAGACGCTCACTGCGTTTACTTCGGCACGTTCACGACAGGCGTCCATCAGAATAAGTCAAGCACGAGCTTCGAGTCGAGATGCTCTTCTGAACGTGGGGTTAAATGTACAACTCCAGGAATTTCGAGGGTGAGCGTTAATGGTTTGCACGTATTCGCACGAGCCGAGCTCCTGGAGGCGCGTGAAACGCCTCGACGGGCTGGAATATAAAAGAAAGAAGGAACACCGAAAAGGAAGACAACGAAACGCGAAATGATCTGAGACAACGCAATAACTCTTGTAAAACATACTACGCATTCAATTCAAAGGGTATAAACTTTTTTTTTCACTTAATGCTGGCCGTAAATAAAGAGCTATTGCGTGTGACTGCTGTTCGAACGCAGCTACTGCAAGAAGCATGGCTAGCTAGCGTCCACGGCTTTGCAGGCTGTGTGTGAAACGGAGTACGCAATGTGGCGTAAAATACACGGTAGTTGTGGGGCCAACCCTGTTTTGATATTCCCTTCAATCTTTTCACCAACAACCTTCTTTCTCGCATTCCAGAGGTGGCCTGTTCATTAAGACTACCACTGCAGGATAGCTTGACAAGACAGACAAAAACGTTTCCCACAGTAATAATACCCTGACAACAACGCCTCGCCTCTGATGCGGGTAAAGTTAAAGCAGTACACCTATTTGAGCTATGTTAAGTGAAAAGTGCATTCATTACTCACCAAGGCAGCTACCACGATCGGGCCAACCAGGTCCCACCATTCAGGGCTAGCTGCGGCGATGTTCTGCTTCCTGGCAGTGTTGATGATGATACCTTCTGCAATAGCACAAACCCTCCTAAAGAGATGTTTCCTGTCGAGCATGGGGCTCCTACCCACTGCAAGCGATTGGACAGAAAATTAGGTGATCACGCGTTTCGATTTCCCGTGCTAATACTGTCCTCTTAGAGCGCGGCTCTTAGGTCCTGGGTTGAGCGTCGGCGTCGCTCTGCATAACCACTTGAACGCGCCACTGCTCGGGCGTTCGCCGTCGTAATCTTCCACAGCTGGCTCTGATGCCGTTCGCCCATTGCTTTGGCTCGCCACGCAAGCGTTCCCATAATGCCGCCCCCCCTCCTCCTCTGCGAAGGCACTGGCGACAGTGGCCCACTGCCACTCGGTGCGGTATTTTAACGCGATCGCGTTAAGGAGCTCGTGTCGCAGAAAAGCCGGTGTCGTCAGTGTCGGCGTCGGCGTCCGCGGCGTTGGCTGTTAGCAATAAATCATGGCAGGCACTTTATAAATAAAAAGCAACTTCGAAGATGGGCTGGGTGGGAATCAAACCAGGGTCTCCTGAGTGTGAGACGGAGACGCTACCACTCAGCCACGAGTTCGATGCTTGAAAGCAGTACAAAAGCGCTTCTAGTGAATGCGGTGTTGCCTTAGAAACGTGCCGTAGAAAGTTATACTGCGGTGTATATTGGTAATTATGAGCATGTAACTTACAGAAGTCGCATATACACGAGTAGCGAAGTACGTTTCCGCAATATGTCTTCTGTGCTTACCGCACACGCAGAGCCATCTTGCGGCAAACACAGAAGACCCACTCCTCTCAATGTATGGCACTGCCCGACAGGTGGCGCGCCATGCGCGCATTGTGGCTGTGCGCGGACCGCTGCCAGGCGCGTCGCAGCCCCGACTCCCTCTCCCCTGACGACCCTTCGCCGTTCTCCCACACGGATTGCAGAATCAAGCGCCAATCCTTTCTTTAGATTACTATCTATCTATCTCTCTGCCCGTGCCGATCACGACGTTCGGCTGGCGTAGATCGTTTCCCCCTCCGAGACACCGAGTTTTTTGGTTCGTTCCGTTTGCTCAGGCGCACGTTTCGTTGCCGCGCCGAACACTGCGTTGCTCGACGCTCACCGCGTCCGATGCGGGGCGCCTCGTAAGTGATCGCTGCGCCTTAGCGCATTGTCTTACACCCCTTGGTGGGTCGACGGGAACGCTGTCGCGTTCCACTCTTAAAGGCGAAGCTTAAGCGTCCTCCAATTTTTCAGTCTCAAGTTCTTTGCCTCAATATATCAGGAAATTAACAGACATATCGAGCTGCGCTCACATTTCGCATTAGGGAGTATCCTAATCGTGGTACTTTTTTTTGTGTGTGTAAACAGAGCAAAAGCCACACGCGGACGAAGACGTGTGGCGCTTCGAGCTTACCATTGTGATTTCTGGGTTGAGAAACGAATAGACGCTTGTAGTTTATTAGCGAAGCAGCACGAATGTTAATAGGAGCGGTGTTCGTCAAAGGGCCATCGATAGTCCCATCTCATAAAGAAACGTGATTCTTCGAAGAAGGAAGCACGCGCAGCGGACGCCAGTGCTCGATCAGGTTTTTGTGGGACGTTTTCAATTTTCGTTTCGCGTAAACATTTTTCGTGTAATCTCGTGTTTGAGTGTGCAAAGAATAATAATAATAATAATAATATATGGGGTTTTACGTGCCAAAACCACTTTCTGATTATGAGGCACGCCGTAGTGGGGGACTCCGGAAATTTTGACCACCTGGGGTTCTTTAACGTGCACCTAAATCTAAGTACACGGGTGTTTTCGCATTTCGCCCCCATCGAAATGCGGCCGCAGTGGCCGGGATTCGATCCCGCGACCTCGTGCTCAGCAGCCTAACACCATAGCCACTGAGCAACCACGACGGGTAGTGTGCAAAGAAGCCGTACGCACCAATAAATATGTCAGTTGGAAGCTCACGCTTGTGTCTTCTCATTTCCGCCCCCGTGTCGCCTCTTGCTCTGTGAAGTAGACGCGAGGGGTATTTTATAGTGAGTGGGAATTACTTTACAAGGTCCATTACGGGCTCCGATCGATATTGTGTCACTGGATACCCTTTCTTGCCGACCACGTCATGGCACGCCGACCATACTAACCACTGTCTTGCGCAAGCTGATCCCAAGACATGGGGGCAAATTTCGTAGCCTCGTAGCACTACTTATTTTGAAAGTGAAAACATTTTAGGATTGAAAATAAAAAGTGTGCTAAATCGATGGAGACATTCCTTGATGTCGGCAATGTAACACATCCAGCTATACTTTGTTGCGATCGCAATTATATGGACGCTGTCGGCGTTACCATGAGGCTCTGCACATTTATTTTATCTTATTTGCTGGTTTTGACAGTATACACAACATCATCATCAGCCTGGTTACGCCCACTGCAGGGCAAAGGCCTCTCCCATACTTCTCCACCCGGTCATTTACTAATTGTGGCCATGTCGTCCCTGCAAACTTCTTAATCTCATCCGCCCACCTAACATTCTGCCGCCCCCTGCTATGCTTCCCTTCCCTTGGAATCCAGTCCGTAACCCTTAATGACCATCGGTTATCTTCCCTCCTCATTACATGTCCTGCCCATGCCCATTTCTTGTTCTTGATTTCAACTAAGATGTCCTTAACTCGCGTTTGTTCCCTCACCCAATCTGCTCTTTTCTTATCCCTTAACGTTACACCCATCATTCTTCTTGCCATAGCTCGTTATGTCGTTCTCAATTTAAGTAGAACCCTTTTCGTAAGCCTCCAGGTTTCTGCCCCGTACGTGAGTACTGGTAAGACACAGCTGTTATACACTTTTCTATTGAGGGATAATGGCAACCTGCTGTTAATGATTTGAGAATGCCTGCCAAACGCACCCCAGCCCATTTTTATTCTTCTGGTTATTTCTGTCTCATGATCCGGATCCGCGGTCACTACCTGCCCGAAGTAGATGTATTCCCTTACCACTTCCAGTGCCTCGCTACCTATCGTAAACTGCTGTTCTCTATCGAGACTGTTAAACATTACTTTCGTTTTCTGCAGATTCATTTTTAGACACACCCTTCTGCTTTTCTCTCCAAATCAGTGAGCATGCATTGCAATTGGTCCCCTGAATTACTAAGCAAGGCAATATCATCAGCGAATCGCAAGTTACTAAGGTATTCTCCATTAACTCAGTATACACAAACAATACACAAAAGAGAAAGCAGGTCATCAAAGATATTTAGATATTTGTGCTATATATGAGAGGTATGTAGCCATACGGTTCCTATCACTAAAGTTGGTCATACAAGATCTTACATTCTTGACAAGATTGTTCCTCAGAATTTCTCGAATGACAGCGCAAAAACAAATGTAACAAACGCGACAGTGGCAGCGGATGCTATTTATTTTAAATATTTTGAAACTATTAAATAATAAATATGTTAAACAGTACGTTAGTTCAAAGTTCAAAGTGATAAAATTTTAGTTGCCCGGTTCTTTTAGCTGCACAATCTCCGCAATGGGCCCATGAAAGAGGTTTGAAATATACTCGATAAGGAAAAAAAAGGATAAGTTGTTAAAACAGATTTTTCCTCTACCAAATAAACATAAAGGAAATTGTCCAACATGTCAGGATTTCAACGAGGATACCTATGAGCACAACAGCTCTACCAGCTAACTGTTAGGCCACGGGTGCCTATCGGTTATGTGGTTATTATTATTATTATTATTATTATTATTATTATTATTATTATTATTATTATTATTATTATTATTATTATTATTATTATTATTATTATTATTATTATTATTATTATTATTATTATTATTATTATTATTATTATTATTGCGTCTGTGGCCTACTTCGAGGCATTTGCAGCGTGCAAGCCTGCGCGTTGAAACGCTTGTCGAGTTTCATGAACACTCCGTGCAATATGTCGCCGTAATCCATTATTAAACCCAGTAATGCTGAATTCCTCATTTTTATGTATGCTTGCTGAAGAACATTGCTCCCATAAACAGTGGATGAATTCTTTAGCATTACATATGATTCCTGAGGGTCATTGCTTCCACTAACAGAGCGATCTTCCCTATCGTCTGAATTTGAACGACAGGTGACGAAAGATGTCTAGGCGCGTTCGTGTTCCAGTCACAGAGACTGGTGCCCAGAAGCAGCCATATTCTAAAACCTCAAGTAAGAAAACTTTTCCCGCCGGAAAGAATTGCGAAACAGTCTACGCAAGCTATGAGCACCATGCATACCCTGTCGCCTTATGCCATCGTTTCCCCACACGCAGTAGCCACGGTACGGTGGCTGGAATTGTACCCTGCAGGTGCATGGCTTCCCGAAGCGACGTACTGCGTCCCTCAAATCACACAAGCATGCTCGCGCGTGTTGTCTGAACTCCGGCCGAAAAGCTCCGGCAAAAACGCTCGTCGCAATGGAGCAAGGCGAGCCCGCATACGCGCCAAGACCACTACGTTAGTTCGCATCGTTTCTTCCATCGTGGCCCAGATGCAGAGACAACGTGCAACTGCGTGAGTGGAGCACAGTGGAGCTCAACGCCAGAAGCGCCCGTAGGAGGCGCTGTGGGCAACACGAGGCCGAGGCTAGGCGACAGCGGCGACAAAGCCCGGCAGTCCACCGACGAACAATGGGAGGCCATTCTCTCCTGCACCGACCGAGACATCCAAACACGGGTCCTGGCACGAACTGAAGACGCCATGGTGAAGCACAGCCTGGCAGCCTACGTAGCTTAGCCTCCCCAACCCTTACCCCTTCAAATAATAAAGTTGACGCTCACACTCTCGCTCGCTCATTCACTCACTCACTCACTCACTCACCCACTCACTCACTCACTCGCTCACTCGCTCGCTCGCTCGCTCGCTCACTCACTCACTCACTCACTCACTCACTCACTCACTCACTCACTCACTCACTCACTCACTCACTCACTCACTCACTCACTCACTCACTCACTCACTCACTCGAAAGCGCAAAGCAGACACACATTGTAACCGCCGTGAGCGTGTCGCACTACAGGAATGCGACGTCGACACAAGGGACAACGCCGACAAGACCTTGCAGTTCTGAAAGATGCTTCTCACGGTCATCGAGTCCTTTCTGTTAATGTGTCTGCACTCGCCACAGCACGGGCGTTTACAAAGTAAGCTTACGTTCACTGTAATTCATACTGCCAGATTACAGCTACGAGTATTTCCACTTCGTGCGTGATATTCGAACCTGTTGCTATGACAGTCACTGCTTCGCCTTTATGGTGAAACTGTGATGCTTTTTTATACGTGCACGTCTACTGGTGAACTCCGGAATACGAGTCAGTTATGACAGCCTTTACTGACAAGCCGGGTGTGACCTAACACAGATATACAAGTGCAACACATGGCGATTTAAGGTTTGGAAGGCGGGCTACTGGTCTAAGGGCTTTAAAATTTTCCCGTAGAAAAAACATTTTGAATTACGCACATTTCTTCCAGATAGCACTTATAGACATGCTAGGCGTATGCGCACTTCTGGATAGTTTGTAAATGCAACTGGCGATCGCCACTTTTTGAGCACGCCCTACAACGCTGGCGCCTTTGCTGAGGACGGCCACCTGTCTGCTTAGGAGTTTGGTCGAGTCTGCCACCTATCATCCCCTATCTTCTCCTGTCCACTTTCACTTCCCTACTGCCCCTCATCTGATGGCACTGCACAGTTGTTTCTTAAGGGTTAAAAGAAATGAAAAGCTTTAGTGGAATACTGGAAAGCTTTGCTGAAGCGTGAAGGCAGCAAACCGAAGAAGTTAGCGTTAGCGTTACGTGATCCAGCCTGCGCATGCCCAGTACGCTGTCGACGCTTCTGCTGTTGTTTACAGTGTCGAAAAAAGTATTATTTTTAGGCACGTGTTTCTCATAGAAATGGAGACACGAGAATTATGCGTGCGTGCGTGCGTGCGTGTGTGTGTGTGTGTGTGTGTGTGTGCGTGTGTGTGCGTGCGCGTGTGCGCGTGTGTGCGTGTGTGCGTGCGTGCGTGTGTGTGTGTGTGTGCGTATGTGCGTGTGCGTGCGTGTGCGTGCGTGTGTGCGTGTGTTTGTGTGTGTGTGTGTGTGCGTGCGTGCGTGCGTGCGTGTGCGTTTGTGTGTGTGTGCGTGCGTGCGTGCGTGCGCGAAGTCGACAGCCTGCGCACTGTTCTAGCTCAACGTCCCTGACTTATTGCCGGTCATAGTATTTCGTGATAGTTGTGCTTCCCGTGCACGCGAGCCGATGGTATGCAGCTCTCGTCGACAAACTACATTGTCAGCCGCGTATTCGAATACTGACTGGTATGATGTCAGATATCAATATTTCTGAAATTTCATTATCCTGGTCTCCAACTATGCGCGAACGGGTCAACAACACAGGTCCGAAGATTCGAGCCCACTGGGGCCCATAATCTCCGTCGCGTGTATTTGACTGTGCCCGAAGCCATCGCTCAACCATCACACAGATGCAGAGAGCGAAGCTCGAGAGAAACGCCTTACACAAGGAAAGCATTTCATTGTCAACAACGTCGCTGCGATCAAACTGTTACAACCCGATCAAACTGATCAACCTGGGAGCCGAAGCTACATCGAGCCAAGGGCGCACAACATGGAAATGGCGCCATTACATAGCTGGACGACTCCTAGCGGCAGTGATACCATCAAAATGTAATGACCCTTTATTTACCTCTATAGCCATTGGGGAGGCGCTCGCCGCAGTGTATGATCGGTACGCGCGAGTTCAGCCGCGTGTCTATAGCGTAGCCTGTCGCACAGATACGACGAAATGTTGCACGCACCCAGCAGGGATCATGGATATTGAGTAAGGCCAGCAAGAGAAAGGCGGCTGGCCGGTAGAGCCAGATGTCCCTACGCAACGTTTTATTAACTTTCCGACAGTTTGAACCCGCACCCACCTTCCCGCTAACTTCTCGAGCCGCAAGGTGGAAGGAGGCGCGAATTGCCAGCCAGACGACCAGATGGAGTGAGCCCCCTGGGGCACTCGGTGGTGCACGACATTTATTGTTTCGCGACACCGCTCCTAACCCGCGGCACTCGGACGTCAGATAAACGAAAGGCGTTGAATCCGCGAGAACGAAGTGTACACCGGTGAAGCCGCGTTCCAGACAGCATCTCCTCGGGCTAGCTCTGTTTAGTCTAAATAAGACCTTCAATTTTCCGAAGGTATGTCATACGGCGGCTTTGCCTCATTATGACCATATCAACGGTGGTGCACCCTTTACAGGATTATAGTGCTTTGTTAAAATTGTTACAATTTGGCGCCAAGAACGCCCGTGCCGTTCATTTAACCTACTCTGCGACTAGTTCACGCTTTCCGCTTCGTTGAGACCTACATTTCATTACCATTTCCTACTCGCTACAGTGCTCTTCGGACCCAAAGAAAGCCGTTCTTTAAGGGCACTTGTTTTCGAACAACTACCCTTGAGACGCCGAGAAATTAGACAAGTGCGGACGGGCAATGGAAAGTTTGAAGTGGGCGTACTGGAGCGGATACAGGACGTTTGCGCTGTCAACTCAAGACACACGTGCAACATGCATTGGGTGGCCGTTGTGCAAAAGCCAAATCAGAAGGAACGGTTTTTGATAAATTCATACGTCTTGTTGAGAACAAATCGAGTAGAAATTGCATCGTCATGAAAGGCTGCTATAACGCAGACAAGGAGGGAAACGTGACGCGACAGGAACGCACTTGCGGTCGGTTTCGTGATAAACGTCACGGTAGACTTCCTCCGCTTGGAACCCAAGTTACCATTGGCTGCGACGCCTTGTCACGAGATTGACTCGAAGGAGCGGACGGACGAAAAGGCACACCTTCTGTTGCCATAGCGCGCAAGGTGTTTCGACAGGAGAGAGGGCATCGCCGCGACGCCACGTCACCCTTCCTCTCCCTCTCTCTCGGCAAGCGGCGTGCTGTCCGCATCTCTCTCTCGCTCACCCCACTAGGCTTAGCTGATGGGCGCGCCTGCCGGCCTTGGCGGCGGGTACTGCTTCCCCGCTCTCCGTTCGCGTAGGACGTAGGTGGTATGCTGCGTTGGCACCGCAGGCTGCTGCTTCTTGCTGATTTGGACAACACATAGCACTTTGATACGACACACGCGGCGCAAA